>NC_022013.1:7450024-7455307 GCF_000317375.1 Microtus ochrogaster | reverse complement strand
ACACAGGGAGGGGAGAAGACGGAGGTGCACACACACACACACACACACACAGGGAGGGGAGAAGACGGAGGTGCACACACACACACACACACACACACAGGGAGGGGTGGAGACGGAGGTGCACACAAATGGTAAGGGAGAGAGTGAGAAGAGACATGGGAGAGTGGAAACGAAAGTGCAGGTGTAGGATTCGTAGGAAATTGTGTTTTTAAAACATTAAAATATATTGCCATTGGTGTGCTTTCATTAAAGGATCATACAAGGAAAGCGTCAGAACTCATAGCAGATAACTCCAGGGGTAAATCCAGGGATGTCTGGGAACTCACTATTATATATTTTAAGTTTCAGTGTTAAAGATGACTTAGTGAGCCAAGAAGTCAGGAAACAAACTGAGCAGGTACTGGAAATTAAAAGTGTAAATCCTGACCATGCTTTGCAAGATTTCTGCCCTCTCTCTCCTGCTCAAGCTATAAAAAAAAAAGAAAAAGATTCACAGGATGTAGGTAGCCATTAATTAATGATGAAATGTTGCCTAATAAGTGTTAAAAGGTTAAGTTTGAGGGTGGAAAGACGCCAGCTTAGTGGTTTACCACTGATAGTGCTTGCTGCTCCTGCTGAGGACCTGAATTCAGCACTCACATCAGGAGGCTCACATAGGCCTATAACCTCATACCCAGGGAGATCTGATGCCCCTCTGGACTTTGCAGGTACTAAACTCATGTGCATATACACCTTCCTCCAAATACATAGAAATAGTTCTCATTTCTAACACCAGCCATCAACTGTATGCTTGAGAAATAGACATCCCAATAAGCAAGTGAATAGACACAATATGAATTATGCTATTTTAAAGGGTCATACAGAAAAGTAAAGTACAATGACTAATGAAATTATACATACATAATACATGCATACATATGTGTGTGTGGAAAAATATATTCAGTGTTTCTATTTACCTTTCCAAAAATGCTTAATCTTTTGGAGTCAATATATGGCAGTTTCAACAAATATCTGTGGGAAAAACATAAATATATACATTGTTATATATTTTTGAGTCAAACATATGTCTGAATTTATGACTTATAGACAGATAGACAAGTATAAACACTCCCCAAAATCTTTAGACATGCTTCACTATGGGATGAAGTAATGGTTCAGTGGGCAGAAGTATGAAGACCTCAGTGCAAATCCCTAGGACCCTCATAAAACAAGGCAAGGTAGTATGTCCCTACAATCCCAGAGTTCCTTCAGCAAGACAGGAGGTAGAGACAGTAGCTTCCCAGAAGTTCATGGGAAAGGTGGCCTGGCATCCACAGGGGTGACCTCAAGAGATGCTGTCTTAAATGAGATGAAAGGTAAAGATGGACACCTGAGGTTGTCTTCTGACTCCAACATTTGATGGTAGCATCACACACACACACACACACACACACACACACACACACACACACACACACACACACACACACACCAGTAGAAATACTTTACTAGAAAGGCTTTCCTTATTCAAAGTGCCTGAACAGTTCATAGTCTTCTCCTCAAAGCTACAGTCCAGTAGTTTGTCATCATTTCTGAGCTTGTTACAGATGTGGAATCTCCAGGTGTACCACGACCCGCAGAGACAGCTTCCTTACATCATGATCGCTTGGCTGATCTTTGTATACTAAGCACCTTCCTATTGTACCTTTCATGCCACCATAGTAATAGTAACTTTGGGATGTTAAAGAATTAAAGCTAAGGGTGGATGAGATAGCTTAGTAGGTAAAGGTAATAGTGTAACATCTGATAGTCTACATGTAATCATTATGGTTAAAAAAGAGAACTAACTCCTGCCGATTGTCTTCTGACGTCTACATCTGTTTAACAGCTTGTACTCACCTACACATCACACACAAACACACACACAAACACGCACACACACACATACATACACACACAAAGAAACACTCTAAATATTATTCCAAAAATGTATTAGTATTTTAAAGGAAGAATCATAATTAGTTGTGGACATGCTAGATAGTGTAGATTTCTGTCAATCAGGAATATAGTGGTGAAGTGTTTCTCACAATTCCATAAACCCAAAGTAAATTCTAATTGCGGAGGATAATAAGATTATTCTTTTATGGTGCCCCTAAGTGTGATAGATACTTGAGAAAAATGCAGGAAAGCTACATGTTCAACTTAGAAAATTGGTAGACCCACAAACACTGCCTAAATGAGTAATGAGTCCCATTACATAAATTCTGCAGTTATGGAAAACAACAGGAAGACATGCACCGACTTACTTTACAGCTGCTACTTGGTCCTTTGCATCTACCGACCCTATCCTTCTGTGAATCTCCTGCAAAACTTTCAGGCCCTGGAATCCACTTCCTCTGCCATCAAATCTTGCTACAATGACATTATCAGTGTCAATAAGAACGGAATCCCAGTCAACATGGAACTTATCTGTCACCATCTGGCCTCCTGGTTCTTCATCCCTGCAAATTTGAGCATACTTGATGAAATAAAGAGCAATTGGCAGTCGGGTAGGTTTCCCCTTCATACTAACTGGCTAACCAGTATGGAAATCATCTATGCTGGCTCTTAACATTTTGCATAATTTTTGAGAAGCCTAATGGTTAATTCTTGATGACAAATCATTTTCCTTACATAAAGTTTTAAATGAAGAGCTCCAAGGATGCGTGTAAACATGCCTTAAAACTGCATAGTTGCGCCCGGTTTAATTCATTTTTCAAAGAGAAAAAAATGAGACTATATGTGGCCCCTTTAAAGGTTTTTCTGAAGAATTCCCGTCAACTTGACAGACAAGTCTATTTTTATTAGGTGTCTTCAACTGGGTTGAAGAAATAAATGTATGGTTTACAAGGGTTGAAGGGTCTGATAGAGTGCTAACAGGCATGGAAACTTCATATAATTTAACAGGAAGTGTATAACCTTAAAGACTGTTGGACTCTGAAGAAAATATTGCATTAATATTTCCTGAGGGTTTTCTTCCTGTCCATGATAGAATTCTCACTGAGAAGTTAAACAAATACTAAAAGGAGAAGTATTTTTCAGCCTTCAAGCTAACAGCCAGGAAAGAAAGCAGAAACGCAAATGTCTGAAAAAAATTAGAAAGCCAGATGCCAAGGTGAACATGAAAATAACAGAGCTTGGATCTTTTCTCCACTGGGGAGAGATAGCATAACTTTTCACTGTCAGATTCAAGTGCTTATTTTTGTTACCAGGGCTACATTCCAAGAATTCTCTCCTCATAATTCACTATTCAAGGGTAAATCACCAGGTCATCTTCCTTCTACCATCACATATTATGAGGGTCCACAGACATGAACCTGTCCCACCTTTACTGGCGGTCAGAGATTTGGAGCTTATTTTTGTTGTTTCCATGTTGTTGACAACAGATGTGATTACAAACAAGAGATTCTGGCCTAGGGTGTGGTTAATCAGTATTATAGAGGTGGATCTGCACCACTTGGGCTAAAGGTCAGAGGATTCAAATTGATTCCTTATATCATGCTAATGAAATCTACTGCATTCTCCCCTCCCATTTAAAAGTGAAGTACAGAAGCAGGGGAAAATAAAAGGAGAAGGATTCAGGATTCACTGAATATCCCTCCAGATGCTGTTCTGTGTTTCTGTCACTTATTTCTCTTATATCTCTGTGTCCTTTGCTTAATAATTCTAACCTTCATGCTCCTACCCTGGAAAATAAGAGTCTCATCAAGACTGGTTTTCAATAACATATGTGCTCACAAAGAGACACCAACACAGTACGCAATTCTCATCAACAGTTTCTAGTTAGTATCTACTTATGAGTGAGTACATACCATATTCATTTTTGGGGGGTTGGGTAACTTCACTCAGGATAGTGTTTTCTAATTCCATCTGTTTGCATGCAAAATTCAAGATGTCATTTTTTAAAGCACTGAGTAGTACTCTAATGTGTAAATGTGTCATATTTTCTTTATCCATTCTTCAGTTGAGGGGCATCTAGTTTGTTTCCAGGTTCTGGCTATTAAAAATAATGCTGCTATGAACATAGTTGAACAGATGCTTTTGTAGTATGATTGAGCATCTTATGAGTATATTCCCAAGAGTGATATTGCTGGATCCTGAGGTAAGTTGCTTTCCAATTTTCTGAAAAACTGCCACACTGATTTCCAAAGTGGTTGTACAAGTTTTCATTCCTACCAGCAATGGATGAGTGTTCCCCTTACTCCACATCCTCTGCCACATAAGCTATCATTAGTATTTTTAAACACTATCCTGAGTGAGGTAACCCAGACTCAAAAAAGTGAATATGGAATGTACTCACTCATAACTGGATATTAGCTATAAACAAAGGACACTGAGCCTATAGTTCATGATCCAAGAGAAGCTAAGTCATAAGGTGAACTTAAAGAAAAACACATATAGACCCAGTTGGAAATTGGAAAAACAGACAAGATTGCCTGACAAAATTGGGAGCATGGGGCAGGGAGTAGAAGGAAGAGGGGAAGAGAAGGGAAGAAGGGGAGGGTTGAGGAGAACTTGAGGGAATGGGATAGTTGAGATGGAGGAAGGACAGGTATGAGAGCAAGGAAAGAGATATCTTGATTGAGAGAGTCATTATGGGGTTAGAAAGAAACCTGTCTTTAGAAAAATTCGCAGGAATCCACAAGGATGACCCCAACTAACACCCTAAGCAATAGAGGAGAGGGTACCCGAACTGGCCTTGCCCTATAGTCAGACTGGTGATTATCTTAAATATCACCATAGAACCTTCGTTGAACAACAGATGGAAACAGGCAAAGACCCACTTCAGAGCTCCCAAGGTCCAGTTGAAGAGTAGAAGGAATGAGAATATGAACAAAGAGGTCAAGACGATGAAGGGTTCATTCACTGAAACAGTTTACCTGACCTAATAGGAGCTCACCAACTCCAGCTGGACTGGGAAGGAGCAAGTATAGGGCCAAACTAGTCCCTCTGAATGTGGTTGACAGGCGTATGTCTGGGGCATATTGGGGGGCCACTGACAGTGGCACTGGGATTTGTTTCTATGACATGTACTGGCTTTGGGGGATCCTATTCTCTTTGGATGTATACCTTGCTCAGTTTAGATGTAGTTGGGAGGACCTTGAAATTTCCACAAGGCAAATTGCCTTATCTTCTCTTGAGGATTAGAGGTGCGTAGGGTGGGAGGGTATGTGGAGGGAATGGAGGGGACGTAGGGGGAATTTGGATTGATGTTTTTTTTTTTTTCCCTTGGTTTTTCGAGACAGGGTTTCTCTGTAGCTTTGG
>NC_022013.1:7442325-7449924 GCF_000317375.1 Microtus ochrogaster | reverse complement strand
TGTAGACCAGGCTGGCCTCGAACTCACAGAGATCCGCCTGCCTCTGCCTCCCGAGTGCTGGGATTAAAGGCGTGCGCCACCACCGCCAGGCTGGATTGATGTTTTTTTAAAAACAAAATCTAATAAATAAAAATTAAAAAGAGCAGTTTCTAGGTCACCGTATTTAGAGAGAGAGAGAGAGAGACCCCAAGAACATTAAGCACTGAGCACAGACAGCATCTGTAAGTGTTAAATCCAAAAGGAACTCCAGTTCTCCAAATTCCAAAAGAGTCTTGGCTCTTGTGACCTACAAAGAGATTGTTGCAATCCTATACCCAACATTTTTCACGGACCTGCAAAATGGGGTTGTACCTGCCAGAAGGGCTATTTCCTTTATCATATACCTGTTGCTGCATATCAAACCCTTGCTGGCCTCCAGACCCCTCTCTCCTCCCCAACTACTCTACTATGCTACCTCCTAAGCTGTTACAGCCCACAGGCTTCACTAGTCCCAAATACGCATTCATTCTCTAGAAAACAGCACACCTACCCTCTGCCCCCATCCCCACTATTCCTGCTTCTCTTACAGATAGCCCTGGACATGATCTGCTTGCTTCTTTTCCTCTCTGTTCTGGACTCTTCCAAATGCCTGTTCTCTCTTACCTACAACAAAAACCTCACCCCCAGACATAAAGCAGCCATTTTTACTTTTTTTTTATTGGCCCTTTACTTATGGTATGGAACTAAAAAGCAAAGGAAATAAGTGATTATGGGCAAAGCGAAAGCTGTTATGTAAGGAATTTTGTTCCCTAAAGTTCATACAGAGCATTTCTGATCCCTGGCACTACAAGATGTCACTATATGCAGACAGAGCATCTAAAGACACAGAGAAAGTGAACTGAGATCCCAGGGTTGGTGGAATCCAATTTCACTCGTGCCTTGTAAGTTGACATTTGGAAACACAAAAAATTACAATAGACACCTGTACAACAGTAAGGGGTAAAGAACAAGTGCCACCTGAGGCTGAAACGATAGGGACTCCACCTGCAGGCCACAAGTAACAACTCCTGGGGAAGGCTACCATGGTGGCATGTTGGTTCTTTTTTGGGTTTTAAATTTAAGAATATATTGTATTTAATGCATTATTTATCTTAAAAATATGGTGACTGGAGGGATGGCTTAACAGTTAAGACCATTTACTGCTCCAGTATCAAACCAGAGTTTGGCTCTTGGTACCCACTAGAATGATTGACTCCAGCTCAAGGGAACTGACACAGTCTTCTGGCCTCGATAGCATCTGCACTCACACACACATAGCCCCTCTCCACAAAGACATAATAAAACAATAAAATAATTATTTTTTATGAGTGACAAAATAGTGTGCCTTAGTATAACAGAAATTTTATTCTATTCTTCCTCACCTCCTGTCCCACATTTCCCATTTGCTTTGGATTTTGGTAGACCAGACTTCCTCACGCCAGGACCAATGATTATCTACTAAAAACTTTTTCTTTCCTTCAAGGACATTGTATACCTTCCCAGCACTGTCTCTTTAGCCAAATACAAATATTGTTTAAAGACTCTCATGAGTACAATAAAAGAAATGCAGAATCCACCCCTTTCTGTCCTGTTATTCAAACTGCAGCAAGAGTCAAAAATGGACTTTCATCACTACACAGGTTGAAACAGTGAACAGCATGGTTATTAATGAGCCAGGCCCAAAGCTCGAAAATGGACTATTAGTATCATCCACGCGAAATTAACCTTGGGATAAACATCCTAGACAACACATGAAAATAACAGAATAGAACCAACAGGAAAGGGCCTTGGGGACATCAGCCAGGCAGAAAACATAGGATAAGCAGGGAGGAAATACTTCTAATGATCTCTGCTGTCAAGTCTCACTACATTAATTCTTATCTTTTGGCCAATTTCCATCTGAGATAATTTCTAACAGCATCATTGAAGAAGAAAAAAAAGGAGACTGGAAGTTCTTTTATTTGTTTAAATATTTGCATCATCCCAAAGACAGAAGAATATCCAATTTTCAATTTCTTTGCATTTTGAAAGGGTTATACCTACATCATTTACTATTAAAAGGTACTCCAGCACAATATAGAAATAGATCAGTGTAGAAGGATCCACTGTCTTCTTGTTATGTATGAAATGCATGCACACCTGTTAGCTGTTAGGGTGAAAAACATTCTATACACTGGCTCAAAGAATGTGGAAGAGGATTAGGCAATGTCTCCATCAGTGATGTGCTTGGCACAGGAACACAAGGACCTGTGTGAAGACCCTACAATCCATATGAAAAAAAAAAAACAGTCATGGTAATTCACACCCTTCATCCAAGCAGTGTGCCAGTAGAAAAATTTCTGGGGCTTGCCATTCCACCAGTTTATCTGAGTCAGCAAGCTCCAGGTATTGTGAGAGACCTAGTCTCAAAAAGTTTGGTTGAGAGAAATTGAGGAAGATACCTAATACCAACCTCTGGCCTCTACATACACATACACACATGTGTACTCACACACAGAGATACACAAATACACACAAAATAAATCCTTTACATGGAGTATTGTATAAAGAGGGAACAATATTATCAGTTTCAATGGAAGGCACGCAAACAAATAGGAGGGTTTTCAGCACCATGCATGAGCAGCTTGATGGGTTCTGAAGGGAAAGTCTTACATTCCAGGGAAAGAAAGGGACTTTCTTATTCTTTCAGGTTTCCATTTCTTACAACTTAGCGTACATTCCAGGAGCCAGGAACATTTTTGATAAAGCCAAGGGCAACAATTCAAGGTACTTTATTCTTGGGTAGTGGGGACTGGTCAGTGCAGGGTGGGGAACTGGAAGGTTGGAAGTGATGGGCAACGCAGTGGGAGGAGTCTAGGTTTGCCTACAGTGGTGGAAGTAGGGATGGAATACAGGCTCTAGAAGGTGTTTCTTCGGGGTTGGGAACAGAGGTCTTTTTATAGGTCTTGCTCTCCACAGTAAGGGAAAAAAATTCAAGTCTAAGACCAACGCGGGGCCTGTTTCTACTTGTAAGCTCTGCTAGGAGCAAGACCACAGGAGGTGTGGCTTGAATTTGGGGAGAGAAAGAGCAACAGCAGGAGTAGAGCTAGTGACCCAACAGGGCGGTATGGAAGCTTGGTGACTGGTCTGGCAGAAATGAAGACAGTCTGATCTTACTATCAGAATCTAGAAGCAACAAACCCCAAGAACTTCCGGAAATTGTCCTGAAGAATCTCATGCAAGAAGAAAAAGAAGACTCTCAGCCTGAGCAGAGGGGAGGAGTGTTTGTCTCCCTGCAAGAAATTTCACACAGTTCTAAGAACTTGACAGACCAGCTTGCAGGATGAGAATGGAGCTAAGAAATGGTTGTTCAGGCCAACATGGCAACACTCTGCCCAGGACTCCTTAGATGTGCATATACCTGGTCCAGAAAATCAAGTTTAATTTCTCTTCAGGAAATTAGAGATGGGCTAGAAGAAGCCACTAGATTTCCTTACCCCTCTTTCTGACGTGGCCACATTGAATATTTCTTTATTTTTTATTTTTATTTGACTTTTCTTCTAATAGTTCAGATGTTCATTGGCTTCTCAAGGATGGGCAGTCCATGCTTGACTTCCTGGGCATGTGGTTAGTGTCCCCAAGTTTGGTACCCAAAATAGAAGACTATACCTTTACAAAATAAGCAAGTGACAATTTCTCAACAACCTCAGTAAAAATGTAATTAATTGATCATGGGACTCATGTGAGTACAGCATTGAGACACAGAATTCCCAAGAGAGAGATCAGGAATGGGGGTGAATTAAGAGTGAATCCACAGACACTAATGTACTGTGAGACTACAGACCCACTAGGAGCCTGCCACTCAGGACTGTTTCCTTCTGGGACTGTTAGAGAACTCAGGCCTGGCCAGAAACCAAAAAGAGGGTAGCTACCCAGAGTCTAAGCAATGCTGAGCTTCAGTCCCAGCCAGTGTGGGACTCAATGCTCACCTCCGTGACACCTGGGGTTCTGCTGAGTTTATGAGGGGTGCAAATTTACAAAAGCCTGGCACTCCATCTGCTCTGGAGAATTGAGGGATCTGTCTGTCCCTTCAGAGCTCACTATCATGCTACACGTGGCAGTGATCTCTCCAAGGGCTCTCTGGATTTTGATAGAAGCCTCTGCTTTCAAGGTCATGGTGCTCTTCCTGCCTCTTTACTGATTCTCTTCTACTTTAGGGTATGGCCATGGCTGTCCATGACTATGAGACTCTCTTCTAATAAAACTTAGCTGAAGGGTGACCGTGTGTTAGCTCCAGTCTACAAACCTTTGCTCAGTCAGGCCACACTCAAAAAGAACTTCTAAATTCCTTGACTTTATGTTTATGCAAACCTTGAAAGTGTACTTTGCTCTTGATAGGGCATTGTGCAAATTCTGGTAGTTATACCATTTTGTTTTCCTACTCATCTAGATGGATTCTATGAATTGATTTATACATGAAAATCTGGATGTATAACCCAGATTTCTAATCTTATCATATTTTTCTGTATCAAACAAACAACAACAACAACCACAACAAAACAGCAACACAATGGTAACAATGAACAGTGGACAATAGAGGAACCATCTAACAAATCAATACACTGAGACACAGAAGTAAAGAAAATACAAAATTAGATAATTAGAAAACTTCAGCTTTTAGCAATAACACAATTATAAGGCTTTCTCAGAAAATATCCATTTAAATGTTAGGCATATGAGGCTCATTTCTACAAATGCAAAGAAACCAGAATTTTTAGTAGCATAGTCCTAAGAGATAAAAATCCTGAAAGCCCCTTACTTGTCTACACTATTTTGAGCCTTTTTTTGTTTATACATTTCCTTCATTTATTTGTGATTGTATTTGTGGGGTGTGTGTGTGTGTGTGTGTGTGTGTGTGTGTGTGTGTGCGTTCACATATAGAGGTCATAGAACAGCTTTCAGGAAGAATCTTTCTTCTTCCACCTGGAGGATCAAGCTCAAGTCTTAAGGGTTGGTGGACTGATCCCTCTCTGTGCTCCCATGCTCCTGATAATGTTTCATCTCTTGATAGATGATCACTATATGGGGTGCTACCTATCACTTCTCATCCTCAATTTTCCTCATCTATTAAAAAATTATGATACCTACCCTGTCCTCATCCCAGTATGTGAGAAAATTACTTTCTAAAGAAAATGTGTCATGAACTGCACATTAAATAGGTAGGCATGATTTGAGGTCCCATACAGGTGTGGTATACTTTATATGTGATAAAGGAGTTGGCATTGTCATAGAAGACACATAACCGTGGTTCATGTGCAATGATTCCCAGAGCATCAGCATTTAGAGGCAACGGATGATGCTTTTTACAGTTACTATCTCAGCAGTGCATTAACACCACAGTAAAAATGCTTCCAAAATCCCTGACTTCGATGTTGGGCTCTTTAATGTTGCTGTAGTTTGGATCTAAAATGAGCTCTGCAGGTCCTAGTGCCAAAGACTTGGTCCCCATCCAGGGACACCCGTTGGAGGTATTTGAAGGTCAAAGGCTAAGTTCTAGAGGAAGGTCTTGGATTCATTGCAGAGTCATCTTCAAAGGATTGTGAACTGTGAAGTGGGAAGAACACAGAAACAAAGGAGCTTAACTAGAGTTAAATCTCTTCAGATTCAATTCTGTATCCATTGATAATCATCCAGTAATTATTTATAATATGGCAAAATCTGCCAGCTGGACATGATAGGTAGTATAAGAAGCAGAGGGCTTGACATAAATAAATAAATAAATAAATAAATAAATAAATAAATAAATAAATTCAATTCCATTTCAGGAAATAATTTTTCTCTGTTCATGATTCTGGGGACGGCAGACTTGACATATTCTATTCTTAGCTTTCTCCTGTTAAGATAGGAACAAATTATGTGCAGGCATGTTTCTCTAAGAACTAATCATAGGTGATTGAGAAGATCCTTTAGTGGATAAAGAACTTTACAGGCAGACTGAAGTTTAGACACCTAGCACCAAGTTAAAAGGCCAAGCCAATATGGTGGCCTGCTTATAATCCCAGGCTCTAGAGACAAATCAGGAAACAGTTTCCCTGGGTAAACTGACGAGATGGACCTAGCAAACACTTCAGAGAGAGACCCTTGAGATAGAGAGTGATTGAGAATGAGAGTTGATGCTGACCTTCAATGTTTCACATGTGCCCACACATAGGTACATTTATAAGAACATGAAACTGCATATAAACTTCATACATGCATGGTGTCTATACATATTCAGAATGATATGTATAAAATGAAATATTAGTAGTTGATGTTAATTCTTATTAGCATAAGAATATATGTTCAATAGTAAAATTATGAAGTCAAGTGAGAAGATGCATAAGGCTCAATTTTCAGCATCATTCAGAAAATCTAAAGAAATGAGAAACTAATTCACCTAGAAGGCTAAATTAATATATGTTGTAAGTGCTCAAATTCTTTATGCTCCAATCTTTCTTGAATTCACCTCATTCTGGAAAACCTTTATGGTTGAATGACCCATTTGCTTTTTGATTTTTGATCATTCTTTTATGAATTCTGTCAGTATTCACGGGGCATGACTAATATTCCAATAAGTGTCCTGAGGCAGCATGATACAAAGGAGTTAACTAGTCAACAAATGGATGAGTGAAACTACAATAACATTTTATTTATATTTTAATAAATAAATCTTGCCTAAATATCAGAAGGGCAAAGCTAAGCCACTAGAGGTCAGGCAGTGGTGGCATACACCTTTAATCCCAGGATTTGAGAGACAGAGGCAGATAGATCTCTGTGAGTTCAAGGCAACACTGGGCTACACAAGATCAATGCAGAAACAAAATCAGGTCACTATGGTTCACACCTTTAATCCCAGTACTGGTGAATCATACGCCTTTATTCCCATCACTAAAGGGAGAGGAGCTTAGTCTGCTTAGTCTGTGGTCACCCATCCTTGGTAAAGGTTAAGTCTTCTCTAATGGCTTGGCTACTTTGCTTTTCTGGCTTTCTGGTTGAACCACAATATCTGTCCCTGGAATTTTGTTAATTGTGCTACTGATTATTCTCTGCTATGGTTACATATCAAAAACAAGGACATGCAGAGAAATATCTAGAAATATGTATTTAAACATTACTAGAACATTTTTCAGTTGGGCAAAGAATGTAGCAGCATGAGCAAATATACATTGAGCCAAGATCAAAGAGATGGACTTGGCTGTGATCAAGTGTTTTCTGGTATCTAGAGGAGCTAGTTTCTGGTGGCTGCTGTGAGGGTCACATCATCCAGGTGGAAGTCCCAGAATTTGTCCTCACAGAGGGCAGATAAACAACAGAGAAAGAGGGCTTGGAGGGACACTAATGGACAGAAAAGTCAAGCAGAAAGCAAAGTGGTCGCCTAGAACAGAAGTACTCAGATAGGTAATCTACTGCTACAGAGCTTTAAGAGTGTAAACTTCCAGGAAACAAAACCAATCAAAAGATCAGGGCAAGAAATACAGTCTTATGACCTCAATGACAATTATGCTATTGATTGGTTGAATGACTGATTAGTATACTGTGTGTGTGTGTGTGTGTGTGTGTGTG
>NC_022013.1:7425512-7442225 GCF_000317375.1 Microtus ochrogaster | reverse complement strand
AGAGAGAGAGAGAGAGAGAGAGAGAGGTCCCTTGTATCCTAGGCTGGCCTCAAACTTAAAATGTAGATCAGAAGTGACCTTCGATTTCTGATCCTCTAGTCTTCCCGTCCTGAGTGTTGGGGATACAGCCTGTACGATCAGTCCTAGTTTATGCAGCACTGGAGCTGGAAGCCAGGCTTCATGCATCCAACGCAAGCAATTTATGAACTGAACTATATTTCTAACACCCCAATCAGCTGTACACCAAGCTCTTCAGGCCAAGAAAAGATTTCTGTTTCTTTGTAGACCAGATCCACTGCACAAAACAACAAAAATCAAGATGCCAAGTCATCCTCTATGAGTAGAAGAAGCCTGGCTATTTTCTGCTGAGCAATGTTTAACCCATAACTACTGAAAAACACAATCAACTATTACAGTTTTTTAAAGGGAAGTCATATCATAACTAGAAAATAGGGTTTACATCTAGGAGGGAAAAGTGTCTCCTTTAGTTCTAAGCAATTTCTCTCACTCCCTATGCAGTGGGATTTTCCAGTTATAAATAAAATCATTTAAGGCCACTTTCAGAAAAGTGACTAGAGATAATCATATTAGGCAAGTTGAATCCATCTTAGGCAAAAAAGGGATTAAAAACATCTTTATGCTTGCCATTGTCTATTTAGATGTCTTACCATAAAGTTCAAGAAATGATTATGTTAATCAATAGAAATTAAAACATACATTATTGGGTTATATGTGACATACTTTGCCCAATTTTAGATAACTGATATCTTAAAACCTAGGAGTCAGGAATTGAGTAGATTAATATATAATGTGAGAAGTATCTGAAGGCAGAAACTGGAGACAGAATCAAATACCTCTTGCAGTCTTTGCTTCAGCCGGTCAGATTGCAACAATATAAATTCCATGAGCCTGACTATACTACTTCATCTGATCTGGTAGCATTCACCTATTAAATAACTTTCTAGGTCCTATATCACAAATCTCATATTTATACTGTTATATTTAAATGTGTAAAATATAACTATCTTTAATAAAAGTCTGATTATACTTACAACCTATTAATCACTATCTGAAAGTGTTTATGTCCCAGATAACATTATGTTTTTATACAATTTATTAAGCAACTATGCTTATACTTAGAAGTTATTAAACACTAAGTGCCCAGATAACACTTTCATTTTGTATAAGTAATATGCATATAAAATTTGTTGCACACTGTGCATATGTAAGGACACACTATTAGCCCCAATTTGTTTACAATATAACAGCAGCTTAACTATACAGCAGTGGATTGGAAATCCTGACAGCTCTAATTGGAAGCCAGTCTCAGCCAACATATTTACTACTGTGCTTCTTAAAGGAGACTCAGATGGTCCTTTCCATGCACCAGATTTTTGCATCAACTTTTTGATTTAAAGTTATCATTCTAAGTAGTCAGAATCAACCCAATGAAAGGGAAAGTTTGAAGCCAAGAAGACCAAGTTAGCATCCCTCCTCAAACAGAAACCACCTAAAGGTCTGGTCTGCTTCCCACAGTGAGTTTCTCATCCTTGCAGCAGGTAGGCATGGAAGCACAAATAACAGCCTCTGCATCCGTCTGAACAAAGGAATCAATCCACAAATACAACGCCATCCCCTATCTTCCATCTTAAAGGTCATGGTACCCTCTTAGAACCCTTTTCCTAAGGAAACTTTAATTCTTAGTGAACTTGTGACAACAACAAGGACAACAAAAACCCTATTGCTGAAGGACAAGGTGACTGTAATATAGGAGTGTCCTCCTAGTCAAAATGCCATTGTTTTCAATTTTGCTGAGCCTGCTTATAGGAGAAGAGGATCATGGGACACTCACCCAAGCGTTCTCCCACCCTTACCAGTTACATGCCATCTTGTTTCAATTTCATTGGCACACACTGGGGGAGAGACTGGAGTATATAAGTTGAGAATGGTGAGGGGCATGTTGCCAGCTGAATTCATCAAACCTGTTGCAAGCAGACTATCCAGTGTGGCTGTTTTAAGGTTGTGGGACTTGGAATACAACTGGTTCCGTATCTCATAGTGAGTGGCACTATTTAGAGCTATGGCTTTTTGGGAGTGAGTATGGCATATCGGAGGAAGTGTGTTACCATGGGGACTGGCTTTGAAGTTTGCTATGCTCAGAATACTTCCTATTGCCTGTAAGATGTACGACTCTCAACTCTAGCATCCTGTCTGCCTGCATGCTGCCATGCTTCCCACCTTAATGATGATGGACTAAACCTCTGAAACTGGAAACCGGTCTCAATTAAATGCTTTTCCTTAGAAGAGTTGACATGGCATAGATGTCTCTTCAAAAAAATAAAAATCCTAATTAAGACATTTGCTCTTGTGTGAAATCCCTCCCCCACTACTATAAGTAAGCCTATAAATTCATTGGCTCCTCCTAGGACTGGAGAAATCATATATAAGTTTGTTCTGAGATATTAGAAGGAGAGGTAGATGTTATTTTTGTCTCTCCCAGGGAAATTATGATAACAGTGAATAAGACAAAAAATGCTTGATTTTCCAAGTTTTCTCAATTTCATGCAATTAATATTTCCCTCAATATGTTATATGCATACACAAGAACTGGTGAAAGGGAAGAGCAGCAAAAGAATTAGTAAAGAATAAGTGAAAGGTGCCTGAGAAAGCTACCACTAGAATTGCAGTTCCTTCTGGTTATCAGGGTCAGAAAACTGTCTGTACCTGAGCTAGATCTCTCAAATCTCTCCGAAATATCCCCAGTTTGAAGATAGTACACAACTGTAATCCCAGAGTCTGGAGGTAGAAAGATGTGGATCTCTGAGGCTACCTGCTCAGCCATCCTAGTCTGCTTGGCAAATTCTTGGCATATGAGAGACTCTGCCTCCACCAAAAAAGAAAAGGTGAATAGAAATTAAGGAAGACATCTGGCATTGACTGATATTGACCTCTGACTTACATACCTGCACACACAGTGACATATTAGTTACATAAGTAAAATATCTAAATACAGTCATTGCAAACCATCACTCCAAGTCTATGAATCATATATATTAGGGGGAACACAATGGAGACATGGAACAAAGTGTGTGATTCATTTCATTTAACCTATAAAGGTGGCATATTATAGGCTGAATTACTACGTCAAAGTTAGGTCACTTTTCTAAAAAACCACAGATAGTAAATGGTAAACTAGACTTGGAACAAAAGCAGGCTAAACTTTAGAGCAATCATCCTGAAATAAGTAAACACAAGACACTTTCATATTTTCACATGCCTACTAATGTCCTGAACAAAATTCTGGATAGCATAATGTGTTGTGGACCAATATGGTACCAGGTTTCATAGCAAATCAGAGCCTTAGATACTCAAGACTCAATGAGTATCAGTTACTATGAGATGTTATGGTCACTATACTGAAGTCCATATTCCCTGATATTACAAAAAGTATGAGTAAATTCAGATCTAAGGAACAACATTTCAAACCTCAGGTTTCTTAAGCACAGGCTTACTTTCTTTGATCACAAGGCAAGGAATATGAAATTAAAGGGTAACAAAGACATAACTATTTTTTTGTTTAAAAATAAAAATAAAAGTTTGTTTGTTGTCGCAAAAATACTGACCAAGAGCACAATGCTTCAATAATTACTAAGCAGACATACACAAACCAAGATACCTGATGACACTATTTTCAGTGACAGTATCAGATTCATTACATGGTTAAAGATGTACCAAAAATTTGAACAATCTCAGACAATATTCAGTGATGGTCTCCATGAGGATTCCATATAGTTGATAGCCTTCCTAGTTGTGGTGTAGAGTTTTTATCTACCTACTTGAAACAAACTAGAATCATTTTGGAAGAGCAATGTTCTAAATCATGTTGTCCTCTGGACATGTCTGTAAGGGATAGCATTGTTGATTGATGTGGGAAGACTCATTCCACTGTGGGCAGTAGCATTCCCTAGGCAGGTAGTCTTGAACTGAATAATAGTGGACAAATTCAGCAGAGCACAGTTAAGCAAACAAACATTTGAATGCATCTCTTTGCTTTTGAATTGGGATGTAAAACAAGTAGCTGTTTGAAATATCTGACTTGACTCTTCACAATGAAGGCTGTAATTTGGACCTATTAACCCAAATAAACCCTTTCCTCCATAGGTTGCTTTCCTCAAGATATTTTACCCCAACAAAAGAAGTGAAACCAGGACAGTAGTTAGGTAAGAATAACTCTTTTGTTCATTTAATGAATCTGCCATCTGAAGCACAAGAACATAATTATGAAATCTTTAGATCTACGTATTTCAATAAAAAATTAAATACTTACATTATTAAAAGAAGAGCATACTGGTTTTTCTCCACAAAATCTTTGGGAAAGGACAACTGTAAAGGAAGTTCTTTTAAAGAAAGAGCAAAATATTAAAGATGGAGACTCATTTAAATGTAAAAGTGTAAGATTCAGAGAAAGCTATTCTTGAAGGATGCAGCATGTGCCAACGTTTACCATAGTCATCTACGTGAAGGATTCTGATTTCTGACTTGGCGAGGTTCTTCTTCTGGATAGTTTCTTTCATCAGAGAGTTGCTTTCCAAGATGAAATACTCTGAAAAATCAGAGAATAAGTGTCTGTAGAGCATCCACCAAGAGGTGCATTCACTTTATACCCTCACTGCAAGGCTCAAGGACCACTGTGGAGAGGGCAAAGAAAGATCTTAAGAATGAGAAATCAATGTAGACCAAAATGAAACAGTGTCTTCTAGACATGACAGATGACAGAAACCATTGCCCTCGTGAAATCACAGCAGCTGTGAGTTCCTGGACAAGGTTAATCCAGTGAACATACCAGCATGGAGTGTGAAGGGACTCAAAAATCCTCATCAGTAGCCAGGAAGCTATTGACTTCCTGGAGGGAAGAGAAAGTTTTCTTTAAAGGTGTGGGCCTGGATGGTTGATCATGCTCTACTGGATTTCCCCACCCACAAGTATATGAACAACATAAAATGGTCATGGTGGGTTATAGAAAAAGAAAAGGATATGAAGTTGAAGGGATACATGAAATGTAGGAATTGGATTTGGGATGAGTTAAGGAGAGAATTGAGGGGTGAGTATGTTCAAAATACAATGCAAGCAGCTATAAAATTCTCAAAACATAAAAACATTATATTAGAGCATTCTGCATACCCAAAGGGGTGCATAAACAGCTACCTTCAATTCAATTACTGGAAATCAATCCGCCACCACGAACTATCCTCAGGTTGCTGATATCTGTCAGGTACCATACCAAGCATGGAGGGAAAATTCTAGTCTGTCTCCTAAATCACTACAGGGGTCTTCCAACTGAACTTGTTCATACTAGTGACTTTCCATCCATTTATTCCAACACATTGGGGTTACCATTTACATTTCAAAATAAAAGTATAATCATGCTACTACTCTCCTTTAGAATATTTAAAAGACTTCAAAGTTATCTAGCAGTAAATGATTTAAAAATTGGAATAATTTAGATACCACTATAAAAACTCAGGAAGACAGCAAAATGTGATCAGTAGGAAACAACCCAGAAATGACCTACAAAGCATCAGTCTCAGGTAAGAATGTTAAAATTATAGCCCAACTGTTCAATGTGCTGGAAAAAGCACAAAATTGTATGCCAAAAACTAAACATGCAAAATATGAGATATGAGATAATTATAGTCTAAGCGGAAAAATTTCCAAGTGAGACCTATAGAATCTATAGAATATTAGATGCTGCAGAACACACTGATGAACTGGAAAATGTACCATAATACTAACAATCAGTCAAAAACTTTAAAAATTTAACTGACAGTCTTGGGAGATGACTCAGCAGATAAAAGCATGTGTCCCCAAGCCTTAGTAAGCAAGACTGATTCCAAGGTCCTTTGTGGTAGAAAAGGAGGGCAAGTTGTCTCTTGACCTGTTCATATGTGCTGTGACATGAAATGAGGATGCCACAGAATAGCAAATAAATGCAATTTTTATGTTGATTCACCATGAAAAGCATATAAATAACTTGCTAGACTTTACTTACTTTTTGTGAAATATAAAAATACACTCAGGCCAAGCAGTGGTGGCCAACACCTTTAATCCCAGGACTCGGGGGCAGAAGCAGGCAGATTTCTGTGAGCTTGAGGCCAGCAAGGTCTACAGAACTAGTTCCAGGGTAGCCATGACTGTTACACAGAGAAACCCTGTCTCCAAAAACCAAAAAAAAGGGGGGAGAGACTTTAGATAGTAAAATAAGTGATCCTTAAATGTGCTTGTATGCATTTATATATACATTTGAGTCTTTGATATTTCTCAGACACATATCATAGCTTTTATTTTAGGGGTCTTGTTTTATGTTTTTTATTAATTAGATTCATTCCTAGGGTATTTGAAATGACTTTAAATCTTCATTATGTTTTGTAAGGTATTTGAAAAAAATATAGTTAGTTATAGTTATGTATGTGTGCATATGTGTGCATGGTAGATTTGTTCATTTTAACAGTTTGCTTTGTGTTATATGTTTTTGCTTATTTTTCAAAAACTTCTTGTAGCTGGGCCGTGGTGGTACATGCCTTTTTAATCCCAGCACTCAGGATGCAGAGGAAGGAAGATCTCTGTGAGTTTGAGGGCAGCCTAGTCTACAGAACAAGTTCCAGGAGAGACATCACAGTTATACAGAGAAACTTTGTCTCAAAAACCAAAAACAAACAAATCAAATATCTTCTTGTATATAACTATGTCTTCTGTGAATAAAGTATAAAGACAGGTGCTATTATTATTCTTGTTTATGTCCTGGCTAAGTACTCAGAGTATTGTAGAGAAAGGGTTGTAGGAAGCTAGCTTGCCTCCCTTGATCATACAGAAGCATCTGTCTCTCAATGTTACTCATAATGCCAGCTATACTATTTTTGTGGAGACCATCATCAAATTCTGTAATTCCCTTTACATATTTTGTAGTGCCAATTTGAAATTTCTATGATTGTATTGTTAAATGTTTGTCAAATTTATCAAATGTTAGTTTTCTAAATCATTTGTGGTTCTCGTAGAGATATGGTGAGTCACATTGATTGGGGGGTATTTCAGCAACATGGAATGAGCAAACATTGTATAATGTTAGTAAACATATTAGTCTTTTAACAAATTATTAAATGCAATATCTGGTAAACTAGTTTCATATCTAAATTCCTGAGAAACTTTTTATTCTATTTTATTTCTTTTTTTCTTATTCATGTGTATGTGTATGAGTGTGTATGGAAGGAGGTACAATAATTATCTTGTAGAAGCCACAGAACAACTCCATATCATTCCTGGGGTGCAGTCCACATTTGTGATGGTGTCTGAGTCAGGGTCTCTTATGGTCCACAGGGTGGCTTACTGACACAAGGGCTCCTCCAGTCTCCAACTCCACAGACTGAGACTAAGTGTGACCCCACAGTGCACTGCTTTTCTTAAGACAATCCTGGGGACTTGTGCTAGCAAGGGAAACCCTTCACCAGCTGAATTGTTTCACCTAGGTAAAGAGGTAAATTTTACTTTAGTTCTGAATTTGGAATATAAATAATAGATGGTATAGGTTTTCTTCCTTTCTTAGATAGGGTGTCCATGATGGATTTGGATACTTTTTGCAATCTGAGTTAATCTTCAATCTGATATTATTCTACTTCTTCCTTCCAAATGCTAGGATTAGAAGTGTATACTAGTATGCATGCCTAGGTCTCTGTTTCCTGGAACAGCTTGTCTAAATGTCATGGTACATTCATTAAGCATTTTGTGGAATACAGAAGTAAATGCTTTTATTTTCTCTTTGCATTTTAAATATATATGGTTCCATGGTATTTGGTTTACTTCTTATCTGATAAGACACATGTAGTTACATCATTTTATTATTGTTATGTGAAATGGGATGAATCTAACCATTTTCTATTGCTGGTGACCTTTTCTCCTATATCACAGACTTTCTGCATTTGATTTTTCTGTTCATCAATATGGTTTGGAGTTTTATTCATTTTGGATTTTTAATGATTTTTTATTGGAGATTCCTGACTATAATTTTGTAATCTTCTTTCACAAGTCCTGCTGTCTTTCTAATTAGAGACAGAGACAGAGTCTATCACCAAGAGAGGTTCAATGACTGATTTCACTTGTTTTTATGTAGTTCTGGAAGAGTTTCTTTCTTTCTGTTTTGTTAATATTTCAAAGTCTCAATTTTTAATATTTATTTTAATAGTATCCACTCTGAATTTTATTTAAAATATTTTGTGGTTATTAATTTCCTTTATAAAAATCACATCCTATCTGTTCTACTGACCAAATGCATTTCCTATATTTTAATTATCTACTTATTATGCTGGCCCTGTTTATTTTTCTGGGGATGGAGCACAGGGCCTCACACATGCCATGTGTGTGTTATTTTGCTGGGCTCCATCCTCAGGTTCAGAAATCAAGATAAATAGTCACATTCTACCAGTAGCAATTCATTTATCTAAGTCATTATATAATTAATAAAAACTTAGGAGTCAATATTGGGATGCAAACCTGATAGATAGGTAGAAAGCAGTGGAGAAACTATGGGCTGACTCTTTCTCTTTACTCTTCCAGATCAAAAAGACCAAGAAATCTTCCTAAGCCCATCCTTATCTCTTCCTGTACCTTTCTATCTGGCCCTCCAAATTCCCTATAGCTCATCTGATCAGCCAGTCATGGATTCTGCCCCTTGATTTGAGGTTCAACTTTATTAGCAGTCTCAGAGTGTCTGTGCAAACAAATATCCCACAACATTTTTGTATATCTGATTGAATTACGACTTATATTTATGATCCCATTCCCAACAAATTTCTGCTCCTAAAATATTTTCCTCAGTAACAAAAATTGTGAAGAATGTGCTATTTGACCTTCCTAAAATTCAGCAACATTATTTAATGTTGTTGAAAATGCTGAGAAATTTTCAAAGGAACAATCAAAAATATTCCACAGAAAATATTTTAAAGTGTAAATTTATGTTACAAAAAGTTAATCACATTTTTATTTAGATATTTAGTGGCCCATGTGTATAGCCATGTGCATAACAAGGCACATACATGGAGGTCAGAGGACAACTTTTGGGAGTCCTTTCCTTCCCTCTTGTATGTCTGGGTATATGGCGCACGCCTTTAATCCCAGCACTCGGGAGGCAGAGGCAGGCGGATCTCTGTGAGTTCAAGACCAGCCTGGTCTACAAGAGCTAGTTCCAGGACAGGCTCCAAAACCACAGAGAAACCCTGTCTCGAAAAAACCAAAAAAAAAAAAAAAAAAAAAAGAAAACTTATAAGTTTGGCAGCAGGCACTTTTACCTACTCAACAGTTTCACTGGACCTAAAAATTTAAATTCTTATTTTCTGTAGTCCATTAACATTAACTATTTGTACTCCAAACACTAATATAAAAGCACGATGAATAGATAAAAACAGATACTTTTTGCACGTACAGGTTCCAGTGTCACTTGCCAATGTTAATACAAATGACATGACATTAAAGTTTGTTAAATTTTTGTCTTTATAACTCTAAATACCTATCATATTTAATAGTTTGTTTTATTAAGGTGCACTAATTTATTGTACTTCAATTAATAATTTAGTAAATGAATAAGAACATCTAGAGGGACCAATGTGGGGTATTATAGTAGTAATTTCATATAGCTTATTATAAATTACCAGTGTGGAAAAACATAATTACAAGTAAACTAATTATATCACTCTAATAACAGTTGGAATTTTTCTATTAAATTAAGTTGAATTAATTTACTCATGAAATAAATGTTTCTCTATGAGCACAGAGAATT
The DNA here is from genome assembly GCF_000317375.1 of Microtus ochrogaster. Lineage (NCBI taxonomy): Eukaryota > Metazoa > Chordata > Mammalia > Rodentia > Cricetidae > Microtus > Microtus ochrogaster. Next base: position 7,432,402 of record NC_022013.1, on the reverse strand, counting down.
AAATTGTAGTTAAAAAAACAAATTTAAGAAAGATTTAAAATGTTTCAAAATAGTATTGAAACACCATAAATTACAATAAATTTAGAAAATAAGTTTAGCAAAAATGACTTGTTTTTGACAAGTGATTTAAAGATGGGGTAATACTAAGACATCCAATTAAGTGTGTAGATAAGGAAGCAAAGAGAAAATAATAAGAACAGAAATTTTGCAGGAAATGAAAAGGGAGATAAGAATTGAGAAAAGAATAAAAAGGAAGCAATGGAAAGAGATGCAAGGCACACGAAAGACAAGGCAAAGCGAAGGCTGGAAAGAAAGAGATAAGTAAAAGAAACAGGCATACCTAAAATCAGGCAAGGAACAGGTGGTGAGGGCAAAGGAAGTGACATTAAACCTAGCTTCATCATTTATCTACCAAAATTATGGAGAGCTGAGCCACCCAAAATCACACATTAATGGTATTCAGAAGACAGAAAATGGCATGAAAGAGGGAAGGGTCAATAGCAGGGTGTTACTGGTAGTGTAAGTAGAGGAAATACACAGACAGACAGACAAGCTGCCCTTTTCCCTGGCCCTTCTATGGGATTCACTGCTTGTTCCAGTAATTGAAAACAAAAACTGCACACCCAAGGCTGAGCTCTGGGGTGCACCTGTCCTTGTACCACAAACCTTTCAAACAGTGATCCTCTGCACACGCTTTTTCACTGTAATACATCTGGATAAATATGGGGGTCAATGGAAGAAAAGGTGTTTTCAGACATTAGCCATATAAAAATGTGGTATTTATGTCACATCTGAAGTCCATAGATAAAGGGTGTCTCTGTTATTATACATGGAATGTGTGATCAGGATAGAGCATTTGGAAAATATTAAAACAGAAACAACAAAATTACCTGAAAGTTTCCCATAGAAATGTAAGAGAAATGCAAATTGTCTGAATATCTGAATTCAGACAATATCCAAAATACCTTGTGTTTTGTTTTTGCTTTGTTTTTGGAATAGAATCTTCACCATCCCAAGGTAACCTCCAACCCATTATGTAACTAAGGATGACTTGAACTTCTAATCATCTTGCCTATACTTCTGGAGGGCTGGGATCAGAGGAATGAATCACTACATCCATGTTATGGGGTGCCAGTGATTGTACTTGGGATTTTGTGTATGCTAGGAAGGTATTCTAAAACTTTAGTTCAATTTTCTCAAAAGTTTTATGCAATTTATGATCATCTATATATTTATTTTACAAATTTGTATTCAGATTTAATTTTTTAGCTTTAATTGACAAAAGAAAAATGAATATATAAAGTTTGGAGGCTGCTGATTTTATGTTCCTAAATGTTCATTGCTCTTTATAGTCCTAGTGGAAAAATTATGAGAGCCTCTTCCTGTAGTCACTAAAATAAGGTTTTGTGTTATTAATTTGTTAGGAAAGATATTGAATGATATTTTATTTACTCTGTTTTCTATTGCTTTCCATGTCAGTTAAATAGTCTTATTTTTCTTTTCCCAGTTTTTTTCCTCATGCCGTATTTTACTGCATGTGGCCCAGAGAACAGTTGAGACTGTCTCATATATGCTTTTATTTTTTCAACTCCCATTCTCACTTGTCATTAAATGCAAACTTTGTGTTCCTAATAATTGTCTGTTAAAAGAAAAGCAAGCATATGACCTCTGTCCACTCAGCCAACTAAAAATTAGACGTCTTGACCATGAGGCAATCAAAGTTGACTTGTTGGTGCAATACTAGCAATATTTAGTAACTTTTCAGGAGAAATGTCCTGTAATTGTCAATAATGTTATAAAACATAGCTTTGGAATAGTGGGATAAAATTAAATCCATATCTCATCAAGAATGTTCTTTGATTCACTTTTTGACAGAGGTCAGATATGCAATGTGACCCCAATGTCAACTATCAGATGTCATAGGTCATATCTATCTCCTGTTGTGTTTTTATCCTTTTGCTCCAAGGAATGTGACCCTCACTATTGACTATTAACTTCGTGTTTCTGCACTCAGAAGGTGATGATGGAGTCATTTCATACAATGATGTTGTATCTGCAAAATTAAAGCTTCTTGCTGTTTTGTTAACTCCCCTGAAGTTCCTATAACTGTCTCTGCTTGGATGCTGCATTTTTAAGTAGGTTGTCCAAAACTGATGATCTGATTATGGAAATGTTTAACATTAAGTGTAGGCATGGGCTGCTTTTAGACATGTGCTATTTCTATGAATTATGCATATTATAGAATTTAATCAAAACAGTAAGGTGATTTCAATTTAATTCAGTATATAATACCTTTACTCTTACACACACTGCAAATGACCCTATGTATGTGCAGAAGTAAAAAGATTCTCAGTGCCAAAAAATAATTATCTTTGCTATGAGTAGTGAGCAGATTCAATTATTTATCACATCTCCTTTAAGATATATTTTGAAGATGAGGAAAAGGGGGCAAAGAAAAATTGAAAAAATACTGAATTATCTTTCAGACTTAGAAGAAAACAACACAAATTCAGGATCTATGTTTGTGGGAAGAAGTGATAAGTCTCTATATGGTACAACTTGATGAGCATGGGCTGCCTTTCTTCCCTTGGAATGGCACATGTCACATTTAAACATTTACATCTCTAGCCACATCTAATGAAGATTGCTATTTCAGTAAATGTGACTCAGGATAAACCCATGACAGAAAAATATCCTAAGCTCAGACTGCTTCATTTGATTTCTGGTTTTATTAAGTATTAACATAGCTCTATCTAAGTCCTTTTAATCTCTCTTTGACTCAGTTTCTTTATATGTAAAGGAAAATAATAAAAGATGATCTCCTGGATGCTCCCCGACTTGAATATGTCAACCAGTAAACATTTACTGTTAAGATAATATTGCTTATGGTGTGGAAGAGATGCACAGCGATCAAGAATGAGCACTGTTTATGAAGAAAACTTGAGTTCAGTTCCCAATACCCACATCATGTAGTTCATGACCTCCCCACCCCTGTAATTCCACTTCAAGAGGATCTGGCACCCTCTTCTGGCCTCCACTAGCACTCGAACACACCTGGGGTACATTCACATCCGCATAAATAAAATTAGACTATACAGAATATGATAAATCATTAGAGCATAAGAATTCTGACTTTGTAAATTTAGAAAGCAAAAGAAGAAAATGAAGATGGGAGACAGGGATGAAAAGGAATATAATATAGGAATTCATTCTACGATCAGCTCAACTGGGAGATGGAAAGGTGATTCATCAGTTAAGAGTACATTCTGATCTTTCAGAGGATCTGCATTTTCTTCCTAATACTCAAACTGGACAGCTCACAAATGACTGTAAACCCTGTTCTAGGAGATCTAATGCCTTCTCTTAGCCTTCATGGGTACTAACGAACTCATATGCTGTAAGTGCATACACTAGGTGTACAAAACACATACATACATATAAAATAAAAACGAATCAATAAATTTGTAAACATGATTGACTTAATCATATAACTTACTCATTCACTCTATTTCAAGTTTTTTAATATAAACCATCTTATTAGTAAAACCCTAGTCTCTCCTGCATTATTTGATAACATGGGTGGCCAATAAAAATTAAAGTTGGGTGGATATATAAATGAATAACCAAGAATATTCATGCGTAAATATATATGTGGAATATATATAATGATATCTGCATATTTCATACAAATAAGATAAATAAACCACATAAAATATTTTATAATTTTCTAAATATGTTATGATTATCTCTGTGCTTCATATTACATTAAGCAAAAGATTAAACATGTTTTTTCTTCCCAGAAAAGAGGGAAACTCATGTGCCCTACCCCCAAGACAAATAAGCAAATAATGTTTTCAATATAAAAAGATATGTTTATGACCTTTGAAGTATGATAATCTCTATAAAAGGTATGGGACGGGACATAACCTACAAGGGGCTCAAAAATGATCCAAAAACTCAGAGGCAAGAGGGTGGAAACCCACATAACTGTCAATCTTTCTTTATTGAGTGTAGGTAAAGAAGGTGTCAAGATCTAACATAAACAGTAACATGATCAAATCAAACCACTACTACTTCTGTTTTATTAACATAAATAAAATCATCTTGAAGGCCTCAAAAAGCATTATTTATGCTAAGGATCCTGTTGAAGAATGTCCTAGAGTGCATGACACCCAGAATTAAAACAAACAAAAACAAAAACAAAACTTTGCCTATGATTAAGGCCAAGCTTAATTTTCCAAGCTGTCTTTATTTGGTACTCACTTGATGGGTTGTCTGTACTGTGGAGACTGACCACTGGGACCCTTGGACCTGGAATTTAAAAACATACATATATAGGTTTTTAAAGACATGTAAGGTGACTGTAAAGATGGCCAAATGGGCAAAGGTTCTTGCTGTCAAGACAATGGTTGAAGGAGAGAACTGACTCCCATAAGCTTTCCTCTGACCTCCACATATGTTTCATAGTATGTACACATACATGATATACACATATGCAAGCAATTAAGTAAATATAATAAGACACCTAACTAACTCATGCTATCATGAAGACTACATGACAGAGTTCCTTTTTCCACATGGAAATATTTTACATCTAAAATACAATAAAAACAGAAACAAAATAAGTAATTTATGCTATTAATTGCATTTCAAGGGGATGCATGAATTCCATTTCATATCTGAGAAATACAGTATCACAATAAAGAAAAAAAAGAGTCTTTTTAATGCTTCCCTGAAAGATTTCCTGAAACATATCCATGAAAGACTATGGCATGATAACATAAGATGAAAGAAAGAAAACAGGGTGGAAACCACTGCTCAGCACCAAATGAGAGAGAGCAGAGGAGGTGCTTGTATGCACTGTGTGAGCAGATCCATTAACGTGTGTGCAGGGAGAGATCAAAGGACAACCTTGAGAATACCTCTTCAGTTGCCATTCACTTTTTATTTTCTTGAGAGAGTGTCTCTCACCACCATGGAATTTGTAAAGTAGGCGAGGCTGAATACCAGCCAGCTCCAGGTATCCCTTGCCTCTTTTTCCTAGCACTGGAATTGCAAGTGCATGCCATCATACTCGACATGATTTTTCACGTGACTTCTGAGGACCAAATTCAGGACCTTGTTCTCAAAAAGAAAGCATTTTACCCCTGGAGTTGACTCCTTTGTCCATATTTATCCTAAGTCTCTTAACCTTAAAATTGCTCATTAGGAGGAAAGCATTTGCTGTTTTTCTTTAAAGACAGATTATTATTGCAATGTGATTTTGTCAAAATAATTGTCTACCTCTTTAGATTCCCCAAGTGCAGATGTCCCTATAGACTGTATATCTACTATAATTCCATAGGATTTCTGTTTGAGGGGACTGGAGAGATGACTCAGTAGTTAAGGGCATATATTGTCCTTAGAAAGAACCGAGATTCAGTTTCTAGTTCTCAACTTTAGTAACTCACAACCACCGACTCCAGATCCATGAAATCTGTAGCCCTCTTCTGGCCTTCTCTAAGTGAAACAGTGGAATAAGCATGGAATCTCAGCAATTATCAAATTTATAAATACCTACTAACAATGAAACTTGTCAAAGTAGGTGGAAGGGATCCTACAGAAAAGCATATACTATCTAACCTTCACAGAATAACAAAAAATGTTGGTTCATGGGACTGAAGCTGGCATCAAAATATGTGCAATCATCTTTCATAAAGTTGCATGAGATGCAATCACGATTCAACGGCCCCTCAGTAGAAGCACTGAAAAAATAAAACAAAAATGAGAAAATTGTTAATATAGCTATTTGAACTTCATGGCATTAACATTAAAATATAGTCAAACAGAAAAGTTGTCTTACTTCCTCTATGGAAATACCTTCTAACTTGTGAATCATTCAAAACATACAAAATCAATTTCCATGTTTAAAGTTATGACATATATATTTTTCTTCTGGGGATAACATTAAAATTATGAAATGTACATATAAGTTGTAGGTGTATATAACTATTAATAAATTCACTGATTTACACAGTATTCCCTACAATTTATTGTTAATTCCATTTTCTCTGTTAATATTTCTTTCATTTTTACTTACATGTATATTCACGTGTGTATGTGCATGTATGTGTGAATACCTGAGGAGGACAGAAGAGGGTGTCTGGGCCCTGGGAACGGAACTGTGGTCCTTTGTAAGTGCATTACAGACTTTTAACTACTAAGCTATCTCCAGCCCCTAAAATTTCTTCATAGATATTTCTATATACAGAATAAAAGACAGAACTTCCTCATAGAAGCACAGATAAAGCAGTCTTCAATAAATAGCAGCCAAAAGATGAATAAATATTTCTACAATTTTCCCAAATAAAGCCCATAAGTTTGTAACCTCAAAACTCTAAACATCATAATACAACATCTTCAATTTTAAGCCCTGGAATCTTAACTAAAGAAGCTACAATTGTGTTTGATAATACATGAAACATTACTGATATATGAGATCAATGGGGAGTTTTTTTCTTATTTTATGATAATGTTGCTTTAGGTCAGAAAGTTATGACCTTTTATTTAAGATTAAACCACATATCAGTACTTTTTATTTTATAAATAGTTCCAAGTGCAATATTAGCCTAATCAGCAGATGAAAACATATGCTTTCTCCACTCCCCCCGCCTGCCAAAAAAGAGAAGAGAACTCATGATAGATGTCTTTAAGAAGTCTGGGTAGCTAATGGCTCCTGAGGGAAGGAGAGACATTTTCTTGTGCGGTTTAGCCACTGACCAGGTGTCCACGTTCCTATAAATAAACTTAACAAAACTCTCTCTCTCTCTCTCTCTCTCTCTCTCTCTCTCTCTCTCTCTCTCTCACACACACACACACACACACACACACACACACACACACACATACAC
>NC_022013.1:7418262-7425412 GCF_000317375.1 Microtus ochrogaster | reverse complement strand
TCTCTCTCTCTCTCTCTCTCTCTCTCTCTCTCTCTCTCTCTCTCACACACACACACACACACACACACACACACACACACACACATACACACAGCAGAGAGACTTGAGAAGAGCAATAAGACCCTAAGTGAATATGATCAAAATGCATGCATGTATGATAATGTCACACTGTCAGAAGGACAGTATTAGTATTGTGCATAATTAATATACAGTAAGCAAAAACTTCAAAAAGCTTATTTTAACAAAGTGTTCCCAACCACATTTTAGAATGGTTCACAATTTCATACACACACATGCATGTGTGAATAAACATGTTAACGATAATGTGTACTGTATGACAATGCTAGGAAAAAGAGAAGAGGTATTAGAATGGATGCAAGGGTGGGAGAAGGAACCCAGGCTTAGTGTTATTTCCTGACCTCAGAGCTACAACTTTATACTTGAAATGCTGTGAGATCATCACAATCCACAGACATATTAGGCACTTAAAAATTCATCCTTCAATGACTTGTGAGATAATCATAGAAATTATTTGAACTATGGCCATGAATTTTTCCATTTAAACAATTTTTAGGGATAAATTCAGTTATGGTAAATACATCTACAATGATGTTGAACTATTATTCCAAAGAAAATGAGCAAGTTTCTGAGTTACATACACCTTATCAGTGGTAACACTAAAATTTGAAGCCTTTCTCTGTCCTCTTCCATAAAGTTGTTTTCACATCTAAGCTCTCTAGAGATTGCCCTTGGTATTTAGGACTTATCTATTTAATGTGTATATATGTGTGATATGCATTTGTGCTCAGGAACACTCTCATGTGTGCTATGTGCAGGGCCCAAATGCTGATGTTTGGTGCCACCCGTTGTTTCTCCACACTTTAGTTTTTTGGGACAGAGTTTTTCACAGAACCCAAAGCTGGCCATTTCAGCTCTACTGGCTGACTCACAGCTCCAGGGATCCTCCTGTTTTTCCATTTATCCATCACTGTGATTACAGACATGCACCACTTTTTACATAAGGGTTTGTGATCAGAACTCAGATCCTCATGCTTGTACAGCAAGCTCTTTACCCGTTATCTCCCCAGTCACCCTTTACACTACTCTGTTTATAACATTCCTGAAACAAACAAACAAACAAACAAAAAAATAGAGTGCTTTTAGACAAAAATATAAACACTGGGTTTGGTAGCTGTTCTGACTCTTCCACACATTAAATCAAGCACAGGGCATTTTTACAGCTCAAGCAAGATGATGATTGAGTTTTCTGGGTCAAACTACATCTTCTTGTCAAGTCAACTGGCACTTAATGAGTCATGTAAGAGGACACATATTAGCATGATATTCGCTTTCTAGGACAGTCCACTGTACCAGTCAGGTCATGAACTGTTGACTGCATAGACCCAGTCATGATGCAAGTAACTCAAATCTAAGCAATTGATATGCTTCTAGTCACATTTAGACTAATCAGAGCAAATAGTCTCAAGTATTTCATCCAATCACCCTGACCAAGGTTTGTCTCCAACAGACATTTCTTTTTGTGTTTTTTTTAATGAAAAGAATAAAATATGATCAAGTATTTCTACATCTCAAAAACATTGTTCATAGTTGTGAGGGTTAGTTTTTACTGCCAAATTCACATTCTAGAGTCATAATGATGAATTATCTGGATTTGATTGTTCTATGAACATGTCTGTGAGATTTCCTTAGTTGTGTTAATTCATATGAAAAGACTCATGTTGAATGTGAGGGGTACCATTCTCCAGGGTGTGTGTTCCTGTGCATATCCATTTTCGTGATGCCCAAAGGTTAATGTGAATTACTCCCTCAAGTGTTCCCCCACTCTATTTAATTGGACACAGTCTCTCTCTGAACTAAGAGCTTGTCTATTCCAGCTAGTCTAGCAAGCTGGCTTGTTCTGTGGGCCCAATGTCTTCTCCTCTCAAACATTGGATTTTCCTCTAACCAGGTTTTGCATAGTTGGAAATCCAAACTCCAATTACCCTGCTTTCAGTGAGCACTCTATCCCCTGTACTTCATATACATTTTTACCCTTAAAAGAAAGCTAGGTGACTTGGTAAGAAGGAGAGGTGAAACTTCTTCAAATAGGGTGGATTTCCACTGAGAATAACCATAGCAGTCTTGACGTGTTTAAAATAGGTGTGTGAAATGGAAATGAGAAAGTGCATGTAGAATCTGAAAATAATAGACCCTTTGCCTGCCCCAAATAAAAAGTCCTTCTTGTGGGTCCTGCTGAGAGCTGGTAGAATGAGGAGACATTTTAATGCTGACTGGCTGAACTCTTGAGACCTTGATGGATTTAGTTTCACATTTGGGTATGCTGGGCAGATGTGAATATTCACATATATATTGCTTCATTTTGTTTAAGTAAAGAATATTCTAGACTCAGATAAGGATACCTTCTCCAGAAATCTTATTTAATTTTATGACCCTCAACACAGGAACAAACAAAAAATAATAAGATAAAGAGACAGAAAAAAGTTATTGCTTGCTTGAATTTGTATTAAAAGTCCCTTCCATCATGCTATTATGTTATACAGGAATAAATTATATTAATGTCACGTTGATTGATGTACAGAAAACTCAACATGAGATGGAGCAGAAGGAAAGATTGCTAGAAATATATGTAAATGTCTGTAATGTAGGGAGGCAAGAAAAGACACACGCACACATGCACAAAAAGTAGTGTGAAACTATAAATGTAGAAAAATAAAGTGAAGAAGCGACATAGAAATATCTAGTCTGGGCATAATCCCCCAGGCTTCCAGATGGTCACAGCCAAAGACCAGAGTAATATTGTAAGTTTCTTTCTTGCAGAGATTGGCCATATTAAAAATTAACCCAGGTTTTTAATGTCTTCCTTGCTGTGTTTTAGTATGAACTAAATTTATAAGGAAGAACCTGAGTTCAACATATAGCACAGATTTGGAAGGCTTACTGTAAGTTATCTACTGACGTTCTCACCAATATACTTGAAAAGTATCTTAATTCATGACTTCTATGCCATATTACTTTGAAAGCTCTGTGACATTGGTACCCAATTGGAACAAAGTATTTGATGTGACCTGAATCTATGCTCCCTTGTCATGGTCACTTACTCTGGTTCCGGAATAAACTGTTTTTTATTCTCTCTGAAGTGAGTGATTTGCCTTTTTTTGTCATCAGCAAAAAAAAACCAAAAAAACAAAAAAAAAACATACTAAAAACCAACATATATAAACAGCAAGACAAAAAATCTAAATCCATCTGTAGCTCCCTGTACCTGCTAAGGTTTATGCCCAAGAGACATGACCAAGAGTGTAGGGATGTCATGTGGGAGGCTGGTTGTTCCCTTGCCATATTGAAAATGAGCTGAGCTTTCCCCACACCTCTGTTATCTTGTGTTCATGGCCTCTGAAAAGTCAACCTAGGGAAAAAGCATTCACACCACCTACCTGTACAGCTGCCTCCCTCGGGGAGAAAACTCTGTGCTCAGAAAGTAACTGTTGGGGGGAAAAATAGCAAGGACATTAGAGGTATATGTATTTTTGTCAACCTTAGTTTTTCACTTGAATTTTCTAACCCGATAAAAAGACAGGCAAGAGGTATTTTGTTATTCAGTCATGGGAATTTGTTCCAACTGGGAAATGTACGTGTCTTGTTTTGTAAAATAATCACTCTACTTCATAATCTTTCCCAAAGTCTGAAGAGTATGTGACAGGGACTGGGTCTGTGCAGTGTCTGTGAACAAAGCAAAGACAACAGCTTTAAGATTTATTTGTACTTACACGTATTTGTTCATATGTGTATTTCTATTCATATGTGTATGTCTGTTCATATTTGTATATCTGTTCATATCTGTGTTTCTGTTCATATGTATATATCTGTTCATATGTGTATATCTGTTCATATCTGTATATCTGTTCATATCTGTATTTCTATTCATATGTATGTATCTGTTCATATGTGTATATCTGTTCATATGTGTATATCTGTTCATATCTGTGTTTCTATTCATATGTATATATCTGTTCATATGTGTATATCTGTTCATATGTGTATTTCTATTCATATGTGCATGCAAGTGGAGGAGGCAGAGGCCAGCAGAGGGTGGCAGGTTCTCCTGGAGCAGGAATTATGAGCAGTTGCAAATCTCCCAATATGGGTGCTGGGAACTGAACCTGGGTCCCCTGCAAGAACAGTCTGCTGTCCTGCTCCAAAAAAAAAATGCTTCCAAAGAGAGGGTCACTGTTACATGAGTAGCTTATTTGAACAAGAGCTTTGATAAAAAGAATTATTCTCTTATAATAGAAAAGATTACACTTGACAATGCTGATGGCAGCCATGTAGAGAAGCAAAAACAATCACATTTTTTGTGTTGTTTCATCATAGGCCAAGATCCGTATCACTTCCCAGTTTCCTGATGTCAGATGCCGCACTGTAATTTGCTCATTTTTGCTCTGCAAAAAATAAAATTGAAAATATTGATTTCTCATTTTTACTTAAACAGTGTCCCTGTGGTAAACAAAAAAACAATACTGGCAGCCTTTGCTTCATCTAATTCTTTCTCAACTAACATCCAGTTTCCTACATTAAAATCAAGGACTCACACGTGTTCTAATAAAAAGACCATGGTGGGACAGTGCCTTTCTCCCTGAGCTATAAGTAAACAATTCAGGAAGTACCAGGTAGCCATGCAACTGAGAGTTATCATGAGGGAAGCACTTGGCTCCACCGCGACTTCTATAGACAGAGGGGGCAGCTGGGCAGTTGTACAGCAGTGTCGTAGCAAACGTTTCAGAAGAAACCTTGCTGCAACCCAGCAATGCCATTTAATCTTGCCCTTCCTTATGAGAGTACTACCGTAACATTTGGTAAGTTATATAATACTCAAGCCAGGACAAGGCCATATGCTTCCACAAACATTTTTCTCTTCTTTTCTGTATGAGTAATTGCACATGCTCATGACATCTCAGTCCAGCACACATTGATCTGATCAGGCTAATTGCCTGTCCTTCACTACAGACAAATACCATTTCTTTGCAAAGGCTTCTTAGCTTTGAAGTAGCCAAATTTTAGTCAGCCACACTTATCTCATGACAAAATGCTAGAAGTTGTTTATCCACAGACTCTATTTGTGGTCCCCACACTTTGATTCTTAAAAATCAAACTTCCTTATGTCTCCAGAGGCATGTGGCTGAGGAATCACCTGGGGCTGGGGCTCTTAGTCATAAGACACACATGTGCTCTTCACCTGTGATGGCTTTCTTGCTTGTGTCATGTTTTCTCCTTGACACTTATTTTTTCTTATTTTTTGTTTTTTGTCAAATGGTACCATACTTTTTATTTATTGAAAAAACATACAAAGGTTGTGAAAGTTAAATAAAAAATTAATTCACCAAGTGACAATGTTTAAATACATTTGTTATTCATCCTTTTATTTGATGACTCATTTGAAAGCAAGATGGACACAGGAAGATATGTGTACTCTATGCTATATATGTACTGGCATGCATCTGTCTGAAAAGGTGTTCCAATATCATTGAATCATAATAATAAAAATTACCTTAACATTTTTGAGAATTTCATACATGAATACTGCATTTACATTCATTCTACCCATTTTTCTTGCCTTCAACTCTGATGTGCCTCCAGTGACCTTTCAAATTATTGTTTTCCGTCTCACACACGTATATATGCAGATATATTTATCCATATTTATTGGTAAAGGCGTGTATGTATACATTAATGCATTCCACTGAGTTGATTTAGTACAGTTCATTTGCACATGTGTTTAATATTGACCACTTGACATCGGATAACCTAGCAGAGGGTCATCTCTGGAAAAGATGGATTCACCCTCTCTCAGCAATCATTAGCTGACCATAGCTTTTCAGCTAGGGTTGTGGTTTCAACCATCGTTTGTGGGAGAACTGTCTGTATTCTGTCAATCATGTTTTAAATAAACGCTGATTGTCCAATCAGGAAATATAGGCGGGAAAACCAGACAGGAAATAGAAATGATGTAATGAGAACAGGAAAATTCTGGGAAGGAGGAAGTTGATTCCTCCCACACCTGCCCAGATCACCGAACCAGCAGGATGTGATCTGCTCCATTGAAAAAAGGTACTGAGCCACATGGCTAACATAGATCAGAAAAATGGGTTAATCAAGATGTGAGAGTCAGCCAGTGAGAGGCTAGAGCTAATGGGCCAATCAGCTTATAATTTATGGAGACCTATGGTGATTTTCTTTGGAGCTAAACAGATGTGGGGTACTGGATGGGACAGAAACCCAAACAAGCAGGCCTGGCCTTCATGTTACAGAATGGCACCCACATGGATAACTGTGACCTTTTAATACAGTTCTTCATGCTGCGATGATCCCAATTATAAATGTATCTCATTGCTACTACATAGCTAAAATTTTGCTACTGTTTTGAATAGTCATGTAAATATCTGATACATGATCCCTAAAGATATTATATATAGACACAAACAAACACAGTGAAAAATTAAAGTCAAGGTTGGAAATAAAATACATCTATGTTGTTCATATATCAAAGAGTTTACAAGCAAATAAAAAAGACCTCGATATGTGGAATACAAATAAATGATACAATTTAAATTTGCAGTTTTATTATATGTCTAGGACAAGAAATTATAAGAAATTTGGTTTTTGAAAAGTTGTAATTGCAGTTATTAACTCCCAGATCTATAGCATTGCTCTGAGAGAATATTACTACCTGAGGAATATTCTTCTGAAGGCATCTTTGATATAACTATGTTCAGAATATCGGTTTATCATTGGGAAAATTTTCTTACCACATATTACTGCCAATTCTATTTGAAGCAGAAAGTAAGCAAATAGTTAAGATGCCACTCTGTTGTCATAGCAACAAATCTTTCTTCAAAACAGTCTTAGTCTTCTTCATTTCCATCTTCCTAAATGCCCTATTGCTGCCCACTATGTAGGTGTGTGCCTACAATCTCTCAGCTCAGAAGACTGGGGCAGGAGGATTGGGAACTCTCTGATACCCTAACCACAGTAAGTCTGGGTCACATAACCAGAACATTCCTCAATGAAAGAAAGAAAACAAATGGATGGAATCTTGTTCTTACAAATTCCCTGCCCTTCTGGCTATCACTAT
>NC_022013.1:7381176-7415213 GCF_000317375.1 Microtus ochrogaster | reverse complement strand
TCCTAAAAATAAATAAATACGGAAAATACTTCACTGCTTAAAAATAGCATGCGTTAATTTACTGTCTATTCATCACAGAAAATGAACCCATTGTTTTCAGACAATGTCCTAATCAGATAGAGTAGTGAAATTTAATGAAAAACTTTTATTAGGTTGATTAGGTGATAGGATTGTTTTGTGAGCGTGCTATTCTCTACACCACTTACACTGACTAAGGTAATTTAAATGGTTCTGAGTGGAATCATCAGCTCTAATATGTGAAACTTGTTGTATAGACAAAGTGGGCAGATACAACATCGAACAATATTTTTACTTAACACAGTTTGGGAAGATGGTAGTCTTAAAACACTGTTCACCCTTCTCTGAGTGGGAAGGGGTATGGTGAGGTTTAATCTTGACTCTCAACATAACATGACTTGAAATAACCTAGGAGACACTCTGCTGGGCATGCACATGAGGGAGTCTCTAGGTTAGGTTAACTGAGTAATGAACATGTGCCCTAAGTGTGGGCTGTTCCATTCCATGATCCAGGGTCCTGTACTGAATACAGCAAAGGAAGTGAGCTGAAACCAGCCCTCATCTCTCTCTACTCCTGACTATGGATTCTATGAGACTAGCCGTGCCACGTTCCTGACATCCTGCCTTTCCATCATCATGGAGAGTATTTTTAAACTGTGAGCAAAATAAATGTTACTTTTGTGGGGCATTTTGTCACAGCAATGAGAATGACTAGCAGATGGATCATATGCCAGTAAGTACTCGGAGGAACACGTTCACGTTTGACAACAGTTAGATACTCTTTCCATAAGATCAAACATTTATGTTCCTGAGTCTGTGTAGCTGTATGTGAAGGTTCACCTGCCTGTGCCCATGGGTGGAGGCCACAAGAGGGCACTGGGTGTCCTCTTCCCGTCTTCATCTCCTATTCCATGGAGGCAGAGTCCCTTGCTGAACCTGAGGCACTTATTATGGCTCGGCTAGAAATCACAAAGTCCATCACTACTCTCCCCGCTACTCTGTGAACTAGATGAATAGAGATATCTGGGTGCTGGGTCCCAATTCAGGTAATTGTGGAGTATGTGTTCTTAAGCCTGTATTGTCTCTCTAACACTCCAAACAGCGTTTTCAAGTATTGTCTTAAGTGATTATTTGAAACACAAGGCAATGTTCACTAATCTGCTTCCACACATTCCTAATGAAAGCAATTTGGAAACATGTATATAAGGATATACAAGTATTTTACTTTGGGTACAAAAATTGCAATTTACACATATTAAATAACAGTCCAAAATACAAATGAATGTGTACTATGCATATGGTCTCACTGAAACATTGAACAAATAGTTGGTAATACATTGCATCAACTAAATGCTAATAAGAAATAATTAGTTTAATAAGTATTTGGCACTGTGAAAAAACACATATTTCAAATACAAATTTTAAATATTATGATGAAGGCAAGGAGATAAAACACTCTGTACAACGAATGCTGTGAAAGCATGAAGACCTGAGTGTGATTCTCCATGAGAGAGACTGGGAAAAAGCAACAGTATCTGGCCATTGGGGTATGTACACTGTCAAGCAGATCCCTGCGGCTCATGGTCCAAACAAGCCTAGTCTCTTTGGTTAATTGCAAGAGATTGTTTTCTTTTTTTATTTTATTGGATTTTATTGAGCTCTCCATTTTTCAAATATTGAGGTAGGTAGTACTTGAGAATGACACTCAAGGTTGACACCTGGCTTCCACACATGCACTTGTGCTTATACACACAGCAAAGGGGAAAGAGGTAAGAAGAGAGAGAATATCATAATGTAATGGTGTATTTTACAGAAAATTATTATCATATTTAATAGGAGACTAATAAAAATACAAGAATCATATCTTTTTATTGAATTACCTTGACAAGGGATAAATGTGGAAAAAAAAATCCAACAAAGCTCATGAGCACAACCCTTACACTCCAAACAGAAGAGAGTCTTAGAGCACTTGGGGAGCTTGCCCTTTGTCTTTATCTACACTTGTGAAAGTGAGCAAAATGTTTGCAAAGATTCACTTGTCTCATTCAGGAAACACTTCAAATAAATGAACTTGTCCCGAGTGAGTCAAGTGGCTACCAGGCACAATTGAGCCCCATGGATGAAAATGGCAGATGTTTTGACTGCAGGTCACCATATTGCCAGGGCTCATTATGACCAGGGCTCTGTAGAAGCAGTGGATTGCTGCCTAATGGAAAGCCAGGAAGACCATGCAAGGCAACAGTACCTGTTGAGAGGTCATTAATGCAATGCCCACTTTTTTTTGGTTATAAATTATGCTGTTTTGTTTTGAAGAGTCACTTGTCATTATATATGAAACCAAAACAAACCACATTACATATGCCTGTGATTTATTTGGTGAAATGGGGGGGTATACAATTTGGGTTGTCAACATTATTGGATCTGGAATTGACAAGAAGGCAATAGTCTGATTATTCCTGTGACAGATATTTTGATCAGATTATTGGAAGTGGAAATATGCACCCTAAAATATGGGCATCATTATACTGCGGTGGTCCAAAGGAAAGGCCACGAAACAAGGGATGTTTTGCTTTAATCACTTGTAGCTAAGTTCATCTAACCTCCTGTTGTCGCCTCTCTTTGCAGATATTAGAACCAACATTTTAGGCATTAAATGTATAGCGAAGGTGACTCTCCAGCAACATCTCAGGTTTTCAGGGCCAAACTCATACTACTGAGACATCCATTCATATGGACTGAGAAACTGCTGGCCTATACCTGTCCAGTGTGAGACAGATATTGTTAGCCTTCCCCACTGTATCATTTAAGACAATCTTATGGTTCCTCTTTTCATATGTACTTATTTTATCAATTGTTTTCCTGTAGAAAACACTGACTAATACCCTTAGGGATCTTTGAACATTTAGAAATAAATTCTTTGGGGGCAATTGAAAATAGAATTGTTTGTGAATAGGGCTTCTTGTCTGAGAATCTACCAGCAACGAGTAGAATAACTTTAATGATGAAAATGGATCATTTAAAGAAAGTATAACAAGTCTGCTTGAGTGAATGCTACAGTTCTATTAAAATAACATTTCAAAATGTGATAAATGCAAAATATTAAAAATTCCATTAGAGGATATCAGAAAAACCATATATCACTCTTTAAATGTTGCAAACCTAAATTACATTAATTGAAATCTTTAAAGAAAAGGTTCTTATTTTTATGTAAAAAGGAACTGGAAATAAATGCATAAATTGAGGAAAAATAATAGGAATGGCAGGACTGCAACACATTTATTTATTCTCCCATTAATTTAATCATGTGTTTTTTTTGAAAATGTTGTGCTGACTATACATGTACAGTTTAATAGCTGTTAGTAATTAAAATAAAAAGTTTCAAGCTATGTCCCTTAGTTTCGTATATATGTGTGCATGTGTGTGTGAAGCTGTACCTGTGTGTGTTTATATGTGTGTGCAAGTTCTGGGCATATTGATGAACTATAAAATGTTTTCTCCTAAACACCAAACACCCAAAAAATATGAATTTGAGTCAACTCACAGAAATTTTACAGACAATACACAGTCTTGTCCTTTTCTCAGAGACGAAATTATAAACGCCCTTAATGTCACCCAGAAAAG
This sequence comes from Microtus ochrogaster, assembly GCF_000317375.1. Taxonomy (NCBI): domain Eukaryota; kingdom Metazoa; phylum Chordata; class Mammalia; order Rodentia; family Cricetidae; genus Microtus; species Microtus ochrogaster. Next base: position 7,411,574 of record NC_022013.1, on the reverse strand, counting down.
AGGAAAGTTTGCTACTTCAATGACAACTTTCACACTCTGTATGAAAGGCGAACAGAGTCAAGACAGCTGCTCCAGGAAGTTGCTCTGGACATTGCAGGAACAGTGAATGAGTCTGCACACCAGGCTGCTTCAGGGAGAAGATGAAATTCTTTTCAAGACTTCAAGAGAAACCCTTGGTCTGTTCCTTACTAAGGAGCTCCTGGAAGCAGATGGCTGCTGGAGGAGAATTGTTGTTTTTTTGAGAATGTGGCCACTGGTATGTTTCCCATGCTCCATCAGTTGCCCTTTCTGGGTATATCTGTGCAGCACTAATTAAAATTAGTGGTTATAATACAACAACAGCAAAACATGAAGTTGGAAAGGGATGTATTAAAGAGGCCATGGAGAGAATGAGGGAATGTAGGAATCATAACCGTATTCCATTGTATAAAGAGATGAAAATCACAAGAATGAAAAAAAAAAAAACTTCAAAAAGTAAAGAGAAACTCTTAACCAAATGTGAAAGTCCTGTTTTTGGAGGACACCAGCTGCCCAGCACAGTACTAAATACTGTCTTATTCTAAATCAGTTAAGTAAACTGACTTTATTTGGAACTGTGAATATTACCTTATATTGTATGTATTTTTCTAGTCTCCACTCTCCGATTCATTTGTAAAGATTTTCTTTGGTGAGGGTATGCATGTACATGCATATATTTATCTGTATCTGGGTATAGGCCAGAGGCTGACATGGGTATCTCCCACAATTTAGCTCTTCCTTGTCTTTTTAGACAGGATTTCTCCTGAGCTGGCCAGATTGAGTGGCCAGTAAATTATGGTGATCAAAATGTTTCCATCCCCCAAGCATGACATATGTCACTGACCATGCTTTTAGGTACCATGAATCCAAAGTTAGGTCCCCTTGCCTGCATATTGGTTGCTTTACCAATGGGACCATCTTGAGTGTTAAAATGTTAGCTAAATTTAAGAGTATGTGGTTTTAACAATTCAAAAAAGACTAAAGAAGTAGATTAGTTGTTAAGAAGACATTCTGCTCTTCCAGAGAGCCTCAGTTTGAATTCCAGCACCCATGTCAGGTGGCTCAAAATCAGCTTACTTCCATAATTCGAGCTCTAGAGGATCTGACATTCTCACAGGCTTCTAAGGGCATAAACAGATAAACTCGCGCTTGCGCCCCCCCCCCACAAAATAGATACACACACAGACAAACTCATACATATAAATAATAAGATGACTCTTAATAAAGATTCACTAAAATTTCCTGATTATTTATAATATTTATGAAGTGCAATTTGTTGGACAAAATATTTCCCTAATAATATCTAGATATAGTTAGAAAAGGATAAATAAATCTATTTTCTAATGTTCCATTTTTGATATAAAAACTGAAAATATTACCTTAAAATCTTACCTGCCTGTTCTAATAATAATCTAATAGTTTGACACAGAAAACCTTGGAAATGTATTCATATACAAATACATGTATTTATTTAGAACTAAATGCAATTGCATTACTCACAAGTGTATAATTAACCCGTCCGCTTTTCTACCTTAATAGCATACTAAGAAAATCAGTCTTCCTCTTCGCTGTAGAAATTACACATGTCCTATTTTTTTTTATTTCAACCTTGATTAAAATTAAAGTCACATTTGTGGAGACTGATTAATAATGCAAACCCTAGGTAACACTGTTGTTCTGACACCAAATTTTGTGATTCCAAAGTAAAAATTTCTAGATACAAATATGTACGTAGATAATCACAACTTCCTTATGTTTTTGTTGGTTTATGCTAATTATACATCACGGGTTTCATTGTGACATTTTCAGACACATACATCACGTATTTGCTTCCATTCGCTCCCGCCTTACTCTCTTGTCCCCTCCCTCTCCTGCTGACCCATGTCTTTTCCCAGGCAGGCCCCCTTCGATATCTTTGGATGCTCCAGTGAGCTTTACTAAGGTTGCATCAGCTTCAGGATAGCACAAGAAATGAATAATCTGAGAACTTAAATAAACCAAGTTTGTGAGAGATTTTATGCCACATTTATATTTAAATTTCATAAAAATAAGATACTTTTGGCTACATGCTTGAGAAGTTCTCATAATATTTCAATTTACTCACAATTATTTGTCATTATAAAGCTCTCTCTGTGAGAGTGGGATGCTTATTTTACTTCCAAGGATGCTTGTTTCCTCCTGAATGTTCATTATTGAAAATTATATTTAAATTGGCTCATTAATTTTGACATATTTAAATCAACTATTAATAAACTTTCTGATTTTTAAAATAATTTAAACTTTTAAAATTCTTTTGAGATTTTGAAGGAATAACTTTTCTTTCTTCTTGGCTTCTGCATCATTGAGAACACATTAAAACATATTATTTTGTATTTTAAAATCTGTGTTGATTTTCTAGTATAGATGCATTTGCAATTTATTGCACTATTTGATTTTGATAGGGATCTCCTTGCCTTTGAATATTCAAATTTAACAATATCCATTTATTTATCACTGAGTGTACACTAAGCACATGTGTGGCTGCACATTCTATATCATGCATATGCAAGTCAGATGACACTTTGTGGAGTCTGTTTTTTTTTTTTCAACTTTAAATGGGTTTCATAGATGAAACTCAGGTTATCAGCTTCACAAAGAAAGTCCCTTTAATTACTGAGTGATACTGTCAGTCCAAACATTTAAAGCCTATGTAATTTTGGAGAGTGTTACTTGTAAAAGAAATAGGAAATGTACATTTAATGAACAAAACCTCTCTAGCTTGTTCCCAGGTTCTTGAGATTAGCATGCTTTTTAGTTTTTAAGTTCTTTATCCCAGTTGGTTGTGATGACACACACCTTGAATTTTTTTCTTTTTATTAATATTATTATTAAAAATTTCCACCTCCTCCCCTCCCCCCACCCTGGTCTATATGAAATATTGTCTAAATAAATAAACAAATAAAACTGTATGCCAAGGCTCTCAATTCACAGTACATACTGCTGATTAAATTTTATTGACATTGTGGTGATGCAGCTTGAATATATGTGTGATGTGTGTTGATGGCATCACCTTCCCAAAATATGTGTGACCCCCATGTGCTTAGCTTCACGCCACTCACTCTAGGCTCTGAATGTTACAAGAATTGAGCCTTTGGGTCTGGGAAGATGGCATAGTTGATACAGCTCTCATTACATCTTCATGAAGACATGAGTTTCAAACCCCAGAGCCCATGTAAAAGTAAGACTTGGTAATATACACCTGCAACCCCAGCACTCCTGTGGTGAGATGGGAGGTAGACACAGGAGAGCCTCTGCAAGCCCGTGCACCAGCAGGCCTAACAGGAGCAGAATTTAATTTAAGAGACCCTGTCGCAAAGAAGGTAAAAGGAAAAAACTGGCACTAGAGCTTGGCTTCTGTCTTCCACAGGTGAGCAACTGGTCATGTGTACCTGTGTACACACACCAGCACAAACAAAGTCAAATAAATGGAAAAAGCACTGAGCCTTCAATGACAATGAAACTATACCAGAGAAAGATCCCAGAACCTACCTGAACCAGGAACATAGCTATGTGATGGAATTCTCCTCGGCCACCTTGTTTGACAGGAACAGTCATGAAGAACTTGCTTCCATCTCTGGAAAACACAGGCTCCTCGTTCTATAATGGAGAAGGGCATGAAGAATCTCAGAACTTAGGTGGGTGCACTTTCTACTCAGCATCAAGCATAAACTGCTGTTTGATTCTGAATTAGTTTGGTAAATAGAAAAATTGTTTAAAATAAAATAGAATTTTAAAAAAGTAAAATTCATATCATATATGCATTAATATCAAAAGTGGAAAGAATGGGGAAGTTTCATTCATGAGGGACGAAAATGATTAAAAAGTAGACTAGATACCTATGTCCATGAATACAGACAAGAAATATTATATCTTGACCTGAGTTACACTCAGTAATTTATCTCTTAAACACAAGAAAAGAGTAAATAAATTAAACAGGTAAGATATCAAAATATTTTTTTTAAATACTAAAAAAGCTTGTAAGAAAGAAGTTTGTAAAATCTTTACTGAGCCACTTTACTACCAGGAGATTCATTTCTGATAGTGTGCACAATATTTGCTGAAAATACAAAAAAAATAGAATGCCACAAGTTAGGGAATTACAGAAGATTGTTTACTTGAAATCCTCTGCCATTAATGTTCATTTCTCCTCAAACTCACTCCCAAAATGCTCATTCCCAGCTGTGAACCTCAGGTGAATTTTTAATTAAATTACAGTGACATACATGTATACAATTATTGAGGCTTTGAAAATCATTACATTAATCATCCACAAAGACACATATAGTGTTTTGTGTGGTACGTGAATGTGTTTGTGTGTGTGTGTACCTCTTTAGGATTATATATATATATATACATATATATACGTATATATACATATATACGTATATATATGTATATATATATCAGGCACGGAGGTATTCATGTACACACGATACACTAAAAAATCTGACATCTGATAAAGCATCATATTTCTTTCTGCCTAATTAAAGAATGATTCTACATGTGATACTGTTTTCAATGTAAGATTTAAACATTTTAAAGTTTTATTATTTTAAATGATACTTATGTGCCTATGTGACAGTGTCTCCAGAGACCCGTAGAGCTGGAGTTACAGGCAACTGTGAGACACCCAAGTGGATGCAGGGATCCAAACTCAGGTCTTCTGCAAGAGCAATGCATGCTCTAACCACCAAACCACTCTGTGACCCCGTTTGAAGTGTCCTCCTGGTCCTGCAGACGTCTCACATTGCTATCATGGACTTCTCGTCTCTCTTTTATTCTCCCTGGGCCTGAGTGTGCTCCTACTTCACCATGGCCTTCATTTTTTTTTCTCATCCATGTCTAGCTCTGCCTCCTATGTCTGTATGTTTTAGCTGCTTTAGTGTCACCCGTCACCTGCTGCTCCCAACAGCTTTATTTGTTTAATTTGCTTCCATGCACCACCTAATTCCACTCACAACATGCACTGCACACATGTGCATCTGTTTACAGTTTTGTGACCCATGCATTACCGTTTTTAGTGATATATCTCCAGCACCTGAAATAGACACTGTTAACAGCAATCACAAGATAATTTTCATTGTTCACTTTGTGGATATTCATGAAAAGATATGAAAATGTATGGGATAAGTGGAAATCTCCAAAGCAACACATAGGTAAAGGTTGAGAAAAATCACGTGACAGAACACATGACTGGGTTGACCCTGCACTTTCCCTCTCTGCCTTCACATATGGAACATCCTTCCCAACAGTGCTTCTGGGAAACACAGCACTGGACCTGAACTCAACCGTGTAAACTTCCAGGTGTGTTACACACTTACCATCCAACTTCAGGCCCTTGGAAGTTAGGACAACCACGTCCATTTCTTGCTTCCTTTCAACTATCTTGAAATTGATGGTGTGCTTCTGCTAAAGTCCTAATTGTCATAGAAATGTGTTTCTATTTATCACCACGCTCAGCTCTTCTATTTCATAAAATTCTAAAAATTCAGTAAGATTCCCATACTTCTGCTGAAGGAAAAAATCAACTCAGACAGGCCACCAAATGCATTTTCTTACTAAATTGATAGATGGGTGTGTTGTTGTTAAGAAATGACTTCTATTCAGCATTCATGTAGTTGGATTTAATATAGCAATGCCTGTTAAACTATTATAAATTTTTATGGCTCTGAAAAATTATAGAATAATACATGTGAAGGAGAGCAATTCAGAAATACTGATACCCATCAGGTTTTTAATTTCTAATGACTATTTATAGTGAATAATTAAACTGAATAAAAGCGTTGTTGGTTATAAATTCAATTTTTTATTTCCATTTTATCTTGCATAATAACAGGGCAAAATTATATTAATACACATATGCATATACACAATAAAATCTTCTTCTCTCTCCATGTGTACAGTTGTGTGTATATCTACCTGGAATCTATTCAAGCCAGTGAGAGAGTGAATCTATGAACAGTCTTTCTACTTTTTCTTTTCCAGGCAATAATATGGACAGCAGTGTTCTTATGCTGAATACCGCAGGGGGCATTTATTTCAATTCATAGCAACAGAAAACATCCTTTTTGTTGTCTTATCTTGCCAGAGGGATAGTAGATTTTATTACACAAAGATTTTTTTAAAAAAAATGTATTTGAAGATGTGATCTGGTTAGGGTTGGAGCAGGAGGTTACATTAGTAGGTGATTTATGATGAAGTTTAAAAACTAGATATGCTATGGACCAGAAGCTTTTTGAAAGAATTTAGTTTCCAAAGAAAGGGGCATGTGAATACCCTATATACTTGAGAGTAATGATAATGGGATGGAGAAGATGCTTAGGACTGCATGTTGTAGAACTGGAGTGATTTTCAATTTTAACTGTTGTGGCTCATTCAAGGGTGTAGGTTATGTTGCAAAGGGCAGAAGGAACACACAAAGTCGTTTGAGTTCTGGGAATGGAGAGGGAAGGGAAGGTTGACAGTGACATCCAAGAGTGTATTTCACAGCAGCCATTCAGCAAATTCGTGGGCAAAGAGATTGGCAGGAGAATGAAAGGTTGGGTATCTACCAACTTAAGAGGAACTGTGGTACCCACATTCAAAACCTAGACAATGTCTGTGAGCTGATGAAGGTCAAATGACAGGAAAACAAACTTTTAAAGTGCAATGATGAATTGGATACACCGGTGAAGGCAGCAAAGAGTCATAAGAAGATCTTGCCAATAGCTAGATGGGCAATTATTAATAAAAATAAAGGACTAGATAGAAGAGAAATGTACTCTCTGTTTACAAAGGGGGCTTCATGGTTGCTTTAATAGATTAGGATATGTGAAACCTGAACTTGGTGTTTTGTAACTCTCTGAAATACCTAAAGCTAAAATTTGGATGTTTCAATATTTAGGTAAAAACTAAAACCAAGGATGTATCTGGCATCTAAAACAATTTACAGGAATAACATGGAAAGAAAAACAAAGCCAAGTCAAGACAACCCAACCAGCTTACACTGCCCTTTGTGAAAACCAGTGGGGAGTTACTGATGAAAAGAAGTCAGTTATACTGTGCTAACGATCTGTATTTCCTTCTGAATTTCCAAGGTGAATCTGTGGAAGTCATATGAGGTATACATTAAATGTGTGAGTATATATAACTTTTTTTGTTTTTTTGTAAGTGGTTATGGAGCCTAGGCTATCTTTCAATGTGCTACATAGCCCAGGTTGGCCTTGAGCTGGAGGGCCCCCCATTAGTTTCTGAAGTGCATGGGGTACCACATCTGGCATCACAAATAAAGGAAAAGAATCACTTCTTAAAATTCAACCAAAAACTTACAATCTTATCATTGGAAAACTTGTCTTTGTCTATTCTGTTTCTCTGTGTCCACATATGTGTGTACTTGTTTGTGGTATATATACATATCCATGTTTGTAGGAGCACATGTGGGTAAATGCTGCTGAATTTATGAGCATGTGAAGGGCTGAGGTTGATGTTGGGAGTCATCTTCATGACTCTTGGACACTTGTCATTGTGGCAGTCTCTCAATCAAATCCATTGCATGCTCTTCCTTGGACTAGTCTCATTAGGCAGTTTGCTCTAGGGATCCTTTGTCTCTGTCTTCCTTATAGGTAGGCTACCTCATCCACATTGCATTTACATGTATTGTGGAAATGTTTGCAATGAGAACTATTCTAATCTATGAACCATCTTCCTAGACTCGTGAGATAACATTTTAGAGAAAGTTATATGACAAACATGCGAGGAAAATATTTGCAATGGTGAACAGGTGACATAGGCCACCTATACTATACCTGTTTAGAGAGCCAGGTGTCGGATGTCATCTCATATTTCTGAAACAGAACAATTAACTCATGAAGCATCTAAGACCAACATGAACATCCATTCGTGTAACCTTTCTTACACTCTTCTCTTCAGACCTTTCTTTCCCTCTCATCAACTAGAGAAATATCTCCAGAGATCCATCCCATTGGCAATACTGATTTGAACTGGATGAAAAGCAGAGATGCAGCATTTTGGTGAGGGCAACTCCCAAGAACACATCACCTGGGTAGTAGGGATGCAAGGTCACTCTCCAGTTTGTTTTATTACACCCTTCAGAATTCTGTAAGCCACCAGACCCTGATTTTCTTACCTGTAGATATCATCTGGAAACAAAATTTTGTCTCCAGCAGGACTAGGCAAACAGCCAGCAATAAAATTCAAAAAATGGAAATTCTTTTAAAATCACTTTTCGTCATAACCTTTCTTCCTCATTAGTAGTCATTCAGTGTTAGAGAAAAATATGAAACCTAGGACATGCCAAATTTGATTTTCCTTTGAAATAGCTTGAAAGAGTCACAGCCAAGATCATTGCAAAAGCCAAAGTTGACAAATTAATCTCAAGTATATAAACTATGTTATAAATAATGTCTTTTTATCATGACATGAAGCTTATGTTTGTTGAAAGACACAAATACATGTTCAAAAAGGTCATCAAATTAAGAAAACTAAATGCACTATGCATAGTTCTTCCCTACATGAGGAATGGATCATTTCAAATTGTTCACGCTATTTTCGTATTTTTTATTACTTGTTCATTTTATATAGATTGTTACATACTGTATAATTGATCCCTTTCTTTTAAATTATTATTAAGCATGTATATATGTTTTATCTGTGTGTGGGAATATGCACATGAGTACATTGTCCTCAGAGTTAGAAGAAAGCTTCAGATCCTTCAAGCTCGCCTTATATGCAGTTGTGAGTCTCCTAACATAGGTGCTGGTAACTGAACTCTGGTCTTCAGAAAGAGCAACAAATACTCATAACCATTCACTCAAAATTACAGCCCCAATAACTTTCTGTTTTCAAGAGTGTTTTTTCAGTGGTTCACTACCAATGCCTCGATGCACTCATCAGAAATATCTAAAGAAGTGATTTTCTAATTCTCAGTGGGCACAGAAGTAACAGTCATTTATTCTGCCTAGAAAGATAAAGAATTCTGATGACAGCTGTTCATCCATATCCTCACGGTTTTCCTAAGACTCCAATAAGAGCTAAACTCTCATTGTCATCATTTGTCATATAATTTAAATTTATGGAAAATGAAACTTTTAAACTCAGACACAGCATAAAATTACTAGAGTCTCAATAAAATTTTAAATAAATGCACTGACAAACATAATGATGTGTGGCATTTTAACTTGTTGTGGTCACATTGTAAAAATACTTTGATTATCGTTGCATAGAAGAGGTAACAGGAGTCTCTGGTTAAGCTGGTTTTACCTCTCACATACTAGGCAATCAATGTTACTAAAGAACACCAGCACCTCTATCCAGGAGAAGTTTAAAATAACTAGGCTTTCTCTTGAGTAACAACCCATCTAGAACAGTTTCATAAATACATCAGGAAGTCCTGGTCAATCAACATAGCATAAACAGATGGAGAATAATGGCTGGAATGATGTTAAAATGATACAATGTAACAAGAAGAGCATCACTGGCATTCAATATCTGATGATAGCTTCAACTGTCCAATCCCCACACTTAAAGTACTCTTTGACAAATTACTGCCTCTTTAATTCTCTCTTGAAAATCTATTTAAGAAGTGTGTTTCCAGAATGTTCACACGAAGTGGAATGTACAGATCAGGAGTTTTGACAATTTGATATATTTATGGATGGTCAAGATAAGGAGACCCAGGTTCTTCCATTTTTACAGACTTCTGCATTGGTTCCAATAAGTCATTGTTCTCATCTTTTCCTTACAGATTAGTTTGGTTATAGAAAGTCAGAAAACTAAACCATGTATCACTTGTTGGTGTGAGGTTCTTTTCATGCCACATTTTTGAGGTTTATTCTTATATTATTGCTTTATTCTTAAAATTGTACCAGCATTCTATTTCTAGTATTAGAAAAGAAAATTTTGTTTTTAAATGATCTCTCTGTGTGTGTCTCTCTCTCTTTCTTTCTCTTTCTCAGTGTGTGTATGTGTGTGTTTACTCCTGTGTGTGTGACTTTAGGTGTGAATATGCCCTGGCACATGTTAGAACGTCAAAGGACAATGCCAGGTATCAGTCCTTGCCTTCCATCTTGTTTAAGATAGGTCTCTTGGGCCGGGCGGTGGTGGCGCACGCCTTTAATCCCAGCACTCGGGAGGCAGAGGCAGGCGGATCTCTGTGAGTTCGAGACCAGCCTGGTCTACAAGAGCTAGTTCCAGGACAGGCTCCAAAAACCACAGAGAAACCCTGTCTCGAAAAAAAAGCAAAAAAAAAAAAAAAAAAGATAGGTCTCTTGTTTGCTACTGCCTATACCAGCCTACCTGGCCTGTGAACTGCCACAGGAGAAATGGTCTTACAGATGCCCACTGCTGAATCCAGCCTTATGTGACTTGTAGGGAATAGAACTCACGTCCTCATGTGGGCATAGCAAGCACTTTATCCACAAGATCATCTCCCCAACCCATATGACTATTCCTTTTTAAATTGCTAGGTGGAATTACACAAAATCAATAAATATGACTCATGTTTTAATCCATTCCCAGTTAATGGACTGTTTCCTACCTGCAATCTCTGTTACTGTGAATAAAATTTTGCTGATGTTTTATTTTCTCTACAAATCCTTTTGTAAACATATGATTTTACTTTTGTGCAAAATGAGTAATAGTGAAATGACTAAACAGGCATAAACAGAGATGTGCTGTACTAAAATATCCTATTATATATGCCATGTTTACATTTTTCTCTAATCTCAGTTGACCTTCAAAATATATTTTAAAAGAATTGAATAATTTTCATTTTGACCTGCAAAGAATACAAGTTGTAATGTTTTATACCTTTATCCACAAATTCTTTCTGTCTTTGTTTTACTGTTTTACTTTAGTCACTCTCCAAGTATGTACTATTATCTCAGTAGGTTCTTAATCTACATTTCTCTAATACCTAATAAGGTCAAGCACATTTCAATTGTTTGTTTGTTTGTTTTTGTACTAGTACATTGGATTGACTGTAGTATTTATTTGTGTAAGATGCATTTCAAAAAACAGTTTTATTGTCCATAGTTTTGTTAGCCATTTACATAATAGTTTGTGAAGAGCTTGATTTTGACGAATCTCCATGTATTTTTTTCTGTGATTGGTTATTATTTGGCTTAATCAGTGTAGTAGAATTGTATTATTTTTCCTGCTGTTTCGCTCAAATTCCTGATAAGAAGGAATTTAACTTAAGAAATAGTTCATTACAGATTTTATTCTGAGGGATATAATTTATTGTGGCTTACAAGGTATGGGGGCAGAAGTAGGGCACAGACTGGTCACATTTAGTTCACACTCTGGAGTCAGGGACTAAACAAGAAATGGAGTTGGCCTATCAATCCTCCATTTACTAAAGATTTCACACCCTTCCCAAACAGTGCCACCAAGTGGGGACAAAGTGTTTAGACACCTGAGCCCATGGGAATATTTCATATTTAAACCACAAAAACCAAAAGGTCCTGGACAGATGTGCTGCAAACACTAAGAGACATGGATGCAATCCAGGCTACTATACCCAGCAAAACTTTCAATCACTGTGAATGGAGAAAACAAGATATTCCATGATAAAACCAGATTTAAATAATACCTATCCATAAACCACACCCTAAGTTGTAGTACGCACTTTCTTCTGGAATGTTGACATTATCACCCTTTGGATTTAGAGTTGTGGTTGGCCTCAAATTAAAGTTAGGGCATTACTATGAAGTAGCTGCAAACAATACCTTCCCATTTGGTTGAAAGTTGTTGTATTTTATAGAATAGGTATCACTGATACCATAAATGATGGTCCATTTTCTGTAGAACATGCAATTCAACTGATAACTTGTCTCTCTCTGCCCCTCACCTCCCATCAGAGACTCCATAAATGTCTAGATATTTTTGCAATCAGGTTGTACAATTGCATCTAACTTTCTTCTTCTGTAGGATTACTTTGATATGATATATATATATATATATATATATATATATATATATCTCAGTAAATTTATTTTACATTTTTTATATTTAGCATGTGAATAAGAGAGGTGAAGTGAGTGTGTGTTTGTGTGTGTGTGTGTGTGTGTGTGTGTGTGTGTAGCATCTTTGAGGAGATCAAAGGACAATGTTTACTGAGTTATTTTTTTCCTCCTTTCACCATATAGAACCTGGGAAACTAAACTCAGGTCTCCAAGTTTGATAGCAGATACCCTTACCCTCTAGACACCTTGCTGGTCACAATTATAAAATTTTAAACAGGTTTTTATTTTACAGAAAGCAAATCTGAGAGAAGCTGGGTGTGGTGGTGCACACCTGTCACCCAACATTCAGCAAGGATCAGAAGTTCAAGGTCTTCCTCCACTACATAGTGTGGTCAGCAAAGGATACATAAAAACCTTTCTAAAGGGTCCAGGATTGTTGGACAGAAGGAACTTTAATTTGAACTATGTTGAAACTGGAATAGAACTAATTTTTTAACAATATTAAGTCTTTCAATTCAAGAATATTTGTTTAGCATTTAAAATGTCTTTTAAAATTCTGTGGCACTAAATGCTGAAATATTTTAATTTATCCTTACATATTTAATATTTAAATATTTATCTTATATTAGCTTACCTCCATCTTAATATTATTAGAAATACTATGTATTTTGTTTCATTTTCTGAATTCTCTATTTTGAAATAAGTTGAACATAAAGAAATTTTATGACCAGATTTTTAAAATGTGCTCTTTATGCTTGTTTTCCAATTACTTAAAATTTTTTGTTTGCTTTATTATTGATGTTTTCTAAATAATTTGAAAATATTTCAAATATAAAAGCATTATTTTTAAATTATGGGTGCATGTTTGCATCTGTATAGATTTTTGATTTTTATTTCCACAAAATTATCACCTGGAAATGAAGAGTTTTCCTTTTTAATTTTTTGAAACTTCTTTGTATTCTTGAGGCCTTTGTTCTCAGGGAGCTGTCAGTGTAGGTTGTGTGAAAGTGGTGAGAATGGACAGGTTGGGATCACAGAAGTCAGAGCTGAGGCCGAACTGCTAGTCATAAAACTCATGTGAATGCATTTATCACTGTGTATGGAAATGTGTACATGAGACATGAGTGGAGGCCCATAAAGACAGCAAGAGGGTGGCTGATTCCCAGGATCTGGAGTTATAAGCAGTTCCGAGCTGCCAAATGGGTCCTGGGAATCAAATCAAACACTCTGAAGAAACAGCACAGACTTGATTACTAAATGTTCTCATCAACCCCTAGTTTTAAAATTTAAGGCAACGTTTCTTCTTATAGCTTGATCTGGTCCTTAGACCCCATGAGGTTTACAGACTGACCTTAAGGTTGTGATTCTCTGGTCTCTGCCTCCTGAGTGCTGGGATTATAGGCATACTCTATGAATCTAATGTATTAAAATAATCTTACATTCCTATGACAAACCCATTACTCAACATGTATCATGTTCTGGTTACATTGATAAAGTTGAGAATTGGTATGTTTAAGTTTTTTGTTTTGTTTTGGAAATATATTTATGAGAAAAATTTAATTGTATCTGAACTGACAGAACTTTTTGTTTTTATTTTTGTTTTAGCATCATCAATAATTTGAGATGTTCTCCTGTATTCCATCCAGGCTAGCTTTGATTTCCCATGCAGTTGAGTATGCCCTTGAACTTATTCCTGCAGCCACCACATCTGGTGTATGTGGTTCTGAGTACTGACCTCAGGGATTTGTGCAAGCTAGGAAAGCACTCTATCAGCTGAGCTACATCCCCAGTTCAATTTGAAATTCAAATCCTCCTGTCTCCAGCTCCAGTAACCTGGGGGTAGGGGTATGTCACCATGCCCAGGTTATGGAAGGCTGAGTTAAGCACCCGCTAACTGAGTTATAACCCACATTCAGTATCATTATTTTTTCCCTGACTCATTTAATTTACAATAATGCCATCAGATTCAACCATGTTGCTATTTATCTGTAATTTCTTTCCTTTAAAAGACTGAATAACAAGTGATTGTATCATACCTTCTATTCATTTGTCTAATTATCTATTCAGTAAACATCTACGTACTCACTGTGATTTTCACCTTTAGCTATTAACCTGATACAACCTTGAATCATCTGGAAGAAGATTCTAAATGGAGGGCATTTTGGTTTTTGTTTTGTTTTTTTACATTTTGTTGGCTCATAGGCATATTTGTAGGTGACTGTCTTAAGTTAATTGATGGGAGAAGACCCCCCACTGTGAGGAGCACCATTCCCTAGGCAAAGGATCCTGAACTGTATACAAGTAGAAAAATAGAATTGAGTGGAGAAGCAAGCAAACCAGTATACATGCATTGATTCACTCTGCTCTGGACTATGGATGCACTGAGATGGGCTATATTAAGTTTTTGTGGCTGTGAATTACCCACAGTGATGAGCTATACATTGTAATCCAGGAAACGTCTACAGTTTTCCTTCCTGTTATCCTTGGAGATGAAGTCACACTATGAACTGAACCTGTTATCAAACTTGTGATGCTCCTGATGTAATTTTCTAAGTACTGGGTTATAGGCATGTTCTATAACACACACCCAGCCAAGAGTATGCTTGCATTTAATTTTTTTCTTTTATTTTCCAAATATTTGATGATACCACATATTTCTAATTTAATTATTTTATTGCTAAATGGGATACTCTTTGCTTTATCTACTTTTTATACTTACATTCACTTTATATGCATGTGTGTATGCCTGTTTAATGGAGGTGGGTCATCTTTCTATCTGTTGTTTCATTGGTTAAGTAATAAAGAAACTGCTTGGCATCTGATAGGGTAGAATTTAGATAGGCGGAGTAAACAGAACAGAATGCTGGGAGAAAGAAGCCGAGTCGATGAGTCGCCATGATTCTCCCACTCCAGACAGATGCAGGTTAAGATCTTTCCTGGTAAGCCAGCTCGTGGGCTACACAGGTCATTAGAAATGGGTTAGATCAATACGTAAGAGCTAGCCAATAAGAGGCTGGAACTAATGGGCCAGGCAGTGTTTAAAAGAATACAGTTTTCATGTAATTATTTTAGATAAAGCGAGCTGTGCGCGCAGCCGGGTGCCAGGAACTTATCTCACCACTCCTATTATAACACCTGTTTGTCTGCATGGGGGTCATAGGTGAACAGGTACCTACGGAGGATAGAAGTGTTTGCTGAATTCCCTGGAGCCAGAGTTACAGGTGGTTACCCAACAGCCTGACAGGGGTGCTGTCAACTGACTTCGGGTCATCTGCAAGAGTAGCAAGCACCCTTAGCCTCTGAGCCATATCCTTAGCTCTTCTTTGCTCCATGTCTATTTGAGGCTTGTGAACAGTCCTTTAGCACTCAAAACGTGCTTTGGGACCGAAGATTGCTCAGCCATTAAAGGCTAAGGCTTATAACTATCAAGACAAAAATATCATACACTTTGTTGTTGAATGAGATATTTTTAATTTATTTTTTCATATTTTGTCATTGAAATATTTTGTACATTTATTGGTATATATATATATATATATATATCATATGTAGATAGGAGTTTCAAAGGTACTGAATGTAAGTAACTGTATCTTCTTCTCCATTAGTGATTCCAGCTTGTTATGAATTTTGAATCATCACCTTTAGATGTACACATATTTCTTTCTGATTAGCCAACAATGAATCTTGGCCAAGAGATTATCAATCACTGATCTAATCCCATTGTTTTAGTTCGATCAACTAAAATACATGTTTCCTATGTGGTTATGAAATCCATCCCCTTTAAGAAAACTCAAACTTGAAGAAGTTTGACAATGAAGGCAAATCAGTCTGAATTCTGTCATTCTGTTCTCCTGTTTCATGCTGTATCTGGTAAAATGTAGACAAGTCTCATAATTATGTCCCCTTATATTAGTGTTGTCTTCTCTGGTGATGCTTTCAATATTTTTCTCTAAATCTTTGATTTGTAACAAGTTGATTATAAATTGTCTAGTTATTGTTTATATTGGTTTGAATTTACCAAATTCTTGGACATATTGGACACACCTATAATAGAACAATGTTATGTCATTATATTTTTAATTTTTCTTAATCCAGTATCTCCATACTGGAATTTTCTACATATAATTTCACCTGTATAACAATTTACAGTGTTATACATGCAATTAAGGTTTTAATGTAACTGATCTAAGAAGAAAAGCAGGTGTCAATTCTTTGTGCTCTGGACTCCGGATATTCTGTGACCAACTGCTTCAAACTCTCGCTGTTGTGACTTAACGCCAATGATCAGCTATATATTGTAATTGTATTTTTCTCCCAGGAATTCAGACTTGCTCTTAATTCTGCTTTTCCATTCTTCAGTGTTTGGTGGGATGAGGCTCATCCAGTTAATCTTTCTCCTCAAATGCTGCACTTCTTCACTGAAAGTTTCATCTGTCATTCACAAAGCATTTTGTGAAGTATCTTTCTAATAGCTTACAGAAACCCTGATGGCCTTAACACTGTTACACTTGGTATGCTCCTACAGACTAATCTGGAGGTAGAAAACTGGGTCATAATTATTCAAATACATAGAATATTTAACTTTCACAAATCTGCATGGTTGAAAATCGTCTATTGAGTTTTCAATTTTCCCTTTACAAAGTAAATTTCCTTCTAAAGAAAAGCAATGTTTGCACAGAGCCAAAGACTAGAATATTTTCTTATAGACCCGTGGAGTTGTTGCCTAGAAATCCCTGCTTCTGGAGTGGAACTTGATAGATGGGAATGTGATTCTCGCTGGTCACATGGTTGAGTGAGACAGTCCTATTTTGCATATTTTCCACATCTTTGCCTCTCATTCTCCACCATCTCGCTGAGAATGGTGTTCATCAGGAAAACATATACCTAGTATTCCCTGTTCCTCCTATTATCTAGTGTTTTATATAATTTTAGTGGTTTACTGAGCAAAGTATAACCAGCAATGCTTGGTCATTTCCAGAGCAGAAATTTGCAAATTTTCTTATTAAATAATCTGAGAATCCTTTATAACCTACCAAGCATATAATATAAAAATTTAAAGTATTGATACATGTTCTTTACCAAGAGCCTTAAATACGATGCCCATTTAAATTATTGCAGAGTTTAGGAAATTAGTTTTAGAAATTGAAATTCAACTCACTGTTAGATTATTGTGGAACAAGAGCCATTTCTCTGCTTTTATTTATCATAGGAAAGGAAATACAACCACAGAGCTAATGTGAGCTATATGGAAACTGGGACATCTCTAAGGAAAATTGGAAAATACTTCTAATAATGACAAGGGAAAGACAAAATATGGAAAGAAATTCTCAGTTGCAAAAAGCTCCATGTGGTTTATACTTCCTTTGTATTGCTGACCTGTATTCATTCATTTCATTAAGGGGGGGGGTGTATTCTTCTTTGCTTATTCTTGATGCCCCTCTATTAAAAAATTGGAATATATGTAAGGGAATAGATTATAGTGTGTACTTTTATTTACTTCTGATTTTTGGAAGTGTGTGTGTGTTTGTGTGTGTGTGTGTGTGTGTGTGTGTATGTTCACATATCTGTTTGTGCACAAGCATGTGGAAGCCAGGATTAATGTTGAGTATCTTAATTGTTCTCAGTGTTACTTACTGAGGCAGGGTCTCTTGCTGAACTTTGAGCTTAGCAATTCATCAAGTCTAGCTAACCAACCTGCTTTTGTAATCCCCTGTCTTCAACACCCCCCCATGCTAGAAATACAAGGGGCTAACCACACTTGTCTGAAATTTACTTAGGGGCTCAGGTACTCAAAACTATGTGGAAAGCATCTCATTCTCTAAGACATCTCCCCAACCACACAAGTATAGATATTTAGGATTTATTCCTTTTTTTCTATTATTGTTGTAAATAAAATATTGAAATTCCTATATGAAACCCTAATCATGCCTGACTTCCATAGCAATGACTCCTAACCACTTTACCTTATGCAAAACATGGAAATAATTTAAACTCACCCTACTGCATGCCCCGGTGGTAGACTCACAGACCGTGAGGATGGAGATGTTCTGAGGCCGATTCAACCACCTGACCACTGTCCTGGTGTTGCTCACCCATTTAACCATGGTGATATAATATTCTCTAGTTTGAAAAAAGAAGGTAAAATTTATATTTAGAGCCTGACAATCAGTTGAATACTGATAAAGATCCATGTGTTGTTTTATATGCAATAACTGAAACATTATAAGAATATTGTATTCTGTTTACATGTTTAACCATACATATTTTTGTTTAAATATTCACAGACACGAATTTAAATAAATGTATATGTATGTATGCAGATATATATGTATATATGAACACATATACAGATGATATGAGAAAACATTTCAGAATGAATTATTTCCCAGAAAAGCAATTTTTGGAACAATGGAAAAAAGCAGATGATTGACTTTTTTGACAAATGTTTATTGATTGGGACTAGTATGTAAAAAGCAAGTACATAATTTTAACACTATGCTATACTTTTTGTGAGAAGAAGAGCGGATAGCCAATAAAAATGGAAAACTTAGTCTTGACTTCATGGTTATGTTTTATGCACAACCTTTATGTTTTATCTTATAAATGAAGTCTTTAGCTACAGGGGCAAGATGTATATGATATTATGTATATGGTATATATGATGTTTAATCTTCTTGTCAACTTGACTATACGTTAGAATCAGCTAGAAGACTTATCTCTGACATGTCATTCTGAAGCGGTTTAATTGAGGAGGAATGACCCAGTGGGAATGTGGGTGGCCCCACTGCATGAGTTGCAGGCTGAATGAAAGGACAAAGTGAGGTGAGCACAGCCATCCATCTCTTTCTGCTTCCTGACTGTGGATGGCTTGTGGCCAGCATCTTCATGCTCCTGCTGCCACATCTGCCATGACGGACTGTGCTCTCAAAATGTGAGCCCCTTTCTTTGATTGTTTTTATCAGGTATTTTATCACAACAACAAGAAAAGAATATTATAGTTTGTTTTAGCCATTTGTAGATTACAAAATGGTTTCAATCTTTCAGTCATTTTTATAATATTGCTCCTCATCTTGTCTCAAACAGTTAAAAATAAAAAAGGGAAATCAAATGGAAGCATCTGACTGGATATTAAATTTTTACCATATAAAGAATGTTAATTACTGTGTGTATAATTTCCTCAAAGAGATGGCAATTGTTATAAATATGTAATATAAATTTTATTTACAACATATTTTGATTTTATGCTTAGAAATTAACATAATGTATTGCAAAACTCTGAGCTCCCACACCTTAAAAAAACAGTCATCATGGTTTGATTTGTGATAAAAAGGAAAAAGCAGCAACCTTTCTAGATATGTTCCCAATTCCATAACAGTGGAGTCACATTAGAAACAGCTGAAAAGTGCCATCTGTGTTTGTTGCGTTAAAACTTGTATTTAAAGAATATAGAGTCACTCCAACAATTAAGAGCACTTGCAGCATTATTCTGAAGAGAATTTCAGCACCCAGCTCCCTCATGTGACAGCTTCTAACCTCCTGTAACTCCAACTCTGGGATCCAATGCCCTCTTCTGGCCCCTGAGGGCACTGCACTCACATGACAAACACACAAATAAATAAAATTAAATCTTTAGAGTAGTAAAATAGACTGATATTTGTGTGAGTTAGTGAAAAGTATCATTTATAGATGTAAAATCATGAAAGAACAGCTATTTTGTTATTGGACAACCCTAATCAAGAGATCCAGCTACATGAATCTCACATTTTTCATGTGTTTCTGAACGGCTACAGTTTCCTCTAAAAATATCTGTTATCCTGTCAAAATGAAGATATCAGCAGAAGGACAAGTACAACTGGCCATGGAGTGATGTCAGACATTGTTTACTGAGCCTATTCAAAACATCTGAAACCTTTCACAATCAGCTGAGCCCTATTTACAAATTGCCAGGCAGCTCTGAGATACCACAACACCATGTGCCCTAAGCAATTAACAGGGCAACTTTGAATCACATGCACAGTTGATTTGCAAAGACTCTTTGACCAAGTCACTGGGCTGGGAGTCCTAAAAGGAAGAGTGTTCTGCTCCACTTTGAACACTTTTTTCAAGAAATTTATTTTGAATATGCAATATTTGGCATTATGACAAATACATAATACATAAAGGGTAAAGGGTCTAGAGAGGTGACTCGGGTGTGTGTGTATAATTCTTATCACACAAACATAGGAAGGGAGTTCAAATCATACACACTCTCAAATACAAACACTGGAATACACAGAAAATGTAAACATCAATTTTTATAGATTTTATAAGATTAAGCTTTGAGAAAAAGGAATCATGTGCACCATACACAAACAGAGAAAAGAAAGGCTGAATTGTCATAATAGATATTTTTGAATGACAGCTACAAATGGCTTCAGTTGTACTAAAATTAATATGACTATTGTAAAGCCTTACAAATCTTGCCACAAATTACATTAAAATTAACATGAACATTGGAAGTATTTATCAATGACAATACAAATCAAAGTGTCCAGGTCTTTGAGGGGGAAACCCTAAACTGGAGAACTAAATTTTTATGAGCCTACATAAAAATTTGTTTCAATTTCTTTACTTAGAAAATGGGGAGCCAATTGAGATGTGAAAATAGCATGAACACCTTCTAAAGTGTGTTAAAACACCAGAATTTAAATATTTATCTAAAGTGCCCTTAGAAAAATCTTTGCAATCCCTTCACAGAAGGTAGACTTTACTATTACATAAACTGGTCTATAGTGTCTTCTAAAAAATATTTACTATTTGAAGAACAATTTAAATCCTAACAGCACATTGTTGGCAACCAATATTTTATAGTGGATGTATTAGTTGTAAAACTTTAAAGATAAATATCAGTACTTTGTAATCAAACACTTCTATTTTTTTTTAAAAAATGATTTGGTTATTTTATCCATGTTAGCCATTCATACAAAATTTAATCTAAAATAATGTACCTTAATATGCATCTTATTTATATATAAGCATTACTTTTTTTTCTTGGCAACTAAAATCTGAAAAATGAAAGCCATTTCTGAAAACAAATTTGTGTAGTTTTAAAAGAAACATTTTCCAAGCACTGAAAATTTCCACTAGGTTGTTACATGTACATAATATAGAAATTAGAGCAGAGTCTAACACTTAGGCATTGAGGAAACATGGTTGGACTAGCTGAATCTCTTCCTATGATTCTGCACTTTATTGACCTCAAAGTTCCTGGTTCACATCTCACTTGGATTCCTATCACACACTTCATTAGTTCTTAAGCATAGACTGAGTCACAGAGCAAAGACAAGATGGTCAAAGGGACATCACTCTAGTCATGGCGGCTATCACAGCCTGTTCTGGCTTAGGAGATGCAATTGTCCACAGTGTCTGTGAAGAGGAGTCCCAGAATCCTTTCAAGATGGGTCTATTGGCAATCAGATTTGTGTTATTTGTCTGTCAGACTGTTTGTCTTGCCTATCTGCTTGTTCTTCCCTCCCTTCCTTCTTTACCTTCTCTTTTTCCCTCCCTCTCTCCCTCTCTCCCTCCCTCCCTCCCTCCCTCCTTCCCTCTCTCCCTTCCTTCCTTTATGCATATAAGTATGTGGATGTGTAAAAATATGTATAAATATGATGGTGGACAGAATCCAATCCCCATTGTCCTCCTTAGTCACTCTATACGTTTTTTTTTTTTCCTTTTTCTTTTTTGCCACAAGGTCTCTAAATAGTTTACGGGATTACCAATTCAATCAGATTATCCAGCAAGCCCCAGAGATCTGCATTTTTTCAGCAATACCAGTGCTAAGATTTGAAGCATGGACCACTTGCTTGTATCTTTTAAAACAATCTGAGTTCTGGAGATCAAATTCAGTACAAGCAATTTCTTGAATGAGCTATCTCCCTAGCTTCTGAGTTTTGTTGCCATTGGTTTACTGTGTAACCACTGTTGGGTCTTCCCGATATCTGTTAACCTATATATGTCATTCTCTTTGAGGGTTCCCAGGAATTATACCCTAAGTGCACTATAGTGGCCCTCTCTACAGTCTCAGAATAATGTCCAATAAACACAATAGCCATCTGGTGTCTTCAGGACTCATCCATAAATAATATTTTTACTAGCTCTAAAGCAATACTTTGAACTTCCTACTTAAGTTTTCTAGAAAAAGCATTCAGTGTTTGTAACACTTTAATAGTGCGAGCATCTGGAAAACACCACTACTTCTCCAGATGAGATGAACCATGTCACCTCCCATTGGGTCTGATTCTTGGATACTGGAAGGGAACTGGGCCATTTCTTTAGATCCTTTTGAGTTGCATTCTATCCAGAATCAGTATAACTATACTTTAAATAAGGAATAAATTGTAGATTGTGTACAAAATAATTGATGTGGAAGACATCCCATATTCATGGTCTATGTACATCTCCTGACAGGACATGAATAAGTGAAAGTTAATAAATAAAATGAAGAGGGGGAATGGTGGTAGAGACTAGAGAAAAAAAAACCTGACCATCCCCAAGTTACCAAACATGTTTTTAAAAATAATTTATTTTCAATTGTTTTCTAGAATTTAATAAATCAGTGCAATACATTTTCATCAGATCTGCCCCTCGCATGCCAACTCCCACTCTGCTATACACTCCCACATACTACTCTCAATTCTGTGTTTTCTAGTTCTCTCTTTATATGCATATAAATACACACAGACACACATACACACACACACACACACACACACACACACACACACACCACTGAATCCAGCTGATGTTACCTTTATACATATGGGTATAGTGTTGACCACTTAGCTATGGGCAAGCTATCTTTGTATTTTCTCCTGAAAAAAAAAAAAAAAACAAAAAAAAAACCACACTTTCCTTCTTCAACAGACATAGACAGCCCAGAGCTCTTCAACTACAGATCAAGGCTTATGTGTCCTTCCCCTATTCATGCTGCAATGCTGACAGGTATGGTTTTGTGTAGGCAACCATAATATTAAGAGTTGATGGCTACTGAGTAGCACTCAGGGCACTGAGGAATTTCCTTATGGCATTCTTCAGACACACTTAGCATCAGTTCCCTGCCCCTACATGCTTTTCCCTGGTCCAGGTTCTTTGATGTTTCTAACTAGGACCTCTCTTTCACTTTATACACGATTTCCCTAAACTTTCTTTCCACCTCTCAATGACCCCTTTCTAAGTTCCCTTACCTCTGCTCAAACATCTTCCTCTTCCCATCCTTCATCTTCATTGTCATTTTTGTTTGTTTTGTTTTGAGACAAGCTCTCACATATCACAGACTGACTCAGACTTGTTAGAACACCAAGGATGACTTTGAACTTCTGAGATTGCTCTCCCTGCGTCCACCTCCCAAGACTGGAGCTATAGGGATGCACTTCCACACTCACTTTTTGTAATGTTTGTCATGAATCAAAGTCTTCATGAATGTCAGGAAGGCATTCAACTAAGAAAGCCCTATTACCGGCTCCTTTTCTCTTTTATCTGTTTATTTTGATTATAAAACAATTGAAGAAGAAAAGGTCAAGGTAATACAAATTTAATATATATAAAAGAAAAAATATATATAAAGAATATGATTTCTATAATTCCTTTACCTTTTATTGTTTGAAAATTTTATACAATTATATAATGCATTTTGATCAAATCAATCCTCTCTTCCCTCCCCTCCAGTTGCTCACCTGCCCCCTCCCGACATTATATTTCCTTTTCAACTTCATGTGCATTTTTAAAATCTCTGTGAACTCTCTTAGTGCTGCCTTCATGAGAAGGAGTATCTACAAGGAGACTGAAATCCTCTCAGAAGCCTCATCCCCAGGAAAGGTGACTCCTCTTCCCTTGGTGACTATTGCCTGCCAATAGTTCCTGAATAAGTCTTCATGATGCCCCTTCCCTGTCTGTTGTTGTGGATTATTATTTTAAATAGGCAAAAGTGTGTTACATTTGTTTATGCTGCATTTGTTTATCAATGTAAGGACATGCTACAGTTGTCTGTGTTGTATTTGTTCTTTTATGTTAACGTGTGTTGCATTTGTTTCACCTTGCTTGCCTTAGGCACCTGATTGTTTTAATTAAAAGCTGAACAACCAATAGCTAGGTAGGAGAGGGATACGCAGAGCTAGCAGGCAGAGAGAATAAATAAGAAGAGAAATCTAGACTCGAGAGAAAGGAAAAAGAAGAGAGAAGATAACCAGGAAGAAAGAGAGCAACATTTGTGGGGCCAGAAGTCAGGCAGCCACCAGTCAGGTATGAAGGCAGCTAGACAGTAAGATATACAGAGAAAAAGAAAGGTAAAAAGTTCCAAGACATAAATATAGATAAAATAGGAGATTAAAATAAGAGCTAAGCTAAAGTCGAGCATTTAAAACTATTAAGGCTCCATGTCATGATTGGGGGCTGGTTGTTGGCCTAAAGAAAGCCTGATACAGTCTGTGCTAGGATCGGGGCTTTGTCTTGAACAGGTGTCCATGCTTCTTTACTTGTGACTAGTTTACTCATGCCTGGTGGACCAACTTCAGAAACAGAGCTTTCTGTTCGGTTCATTCAACCCTGCTACACCCTACTTATCATTTTGAACCATTTTAAGCTTTTTCATTGAATGTGGATAAAATACTCTGGAACAAGATGGAATGGTCTCATCTCATTGGACGTGTGTTCCCAGCTGATGCTGAGATTCTATCACACACATTCATTCTTTCTGGCTTTTATCTACTCCATTCATTAAAAAAAATTAAGCTCATATTAGACAATTAAAGAAGGTCTTTAATCAGGAGCATTATGTAGAATCTATTACCTTTTAAAATAACTTCCATACATATCTGAAGGCGTAAGTCACAAACAATGCCACAGCAGTTTGGAATTATGATTAATAGGGTAATATTTATTTAAAGGGGAAAAAACTTACAGATCACCGTCAGCCCTCTGTGCAACCAGGAAGGGAGTCTAGTCACCAGCGGAGCAGGAAGTGAAGAGAGAGAGGAGAGGGAAGTGGCCACTTTTTTAAAGGGAGAGAGACCACGCCCCAATGGGCTGGTATCTCAGGGGCTATAGGCTGGAGGAGCGGAAGGACCTCCCGCAACACATATCAGAGTGTGTTATCTGTAAATATGCCCACCTGTGATTAAATTTCCCTAAATTTGTCGAAAATCAAATATTTTTTCTATAATCAGCAACATTCGGTTGATTATAGAAGTCATCAAAATAAGCATGAAGCTTAGCCCCCCCTTTCTCTCTCTCTCTCTCTCTCTCTCTCTCTCTCTCTCTCTCTCACACACACACACACACACACACACACGCGTGTGTGTGTGTAATGTGGACTATGTTATACACATATATATCCAACTTTGCTATAAACAACACATACCTACAAAAAGGGGGTGATTGATAGACAGAAAAGGACAGGAGATAGACTTATATTTTCTATGAACAATGAGACCACACTTCAAGATTAGCTACTCAGTTCATATTTAGGATCTTGGTAAGTTGACAATAACATCGAATGCAGCTCTTTAGAAGTTTGAGACATTTAGGACTTCAGTGTATAAATGATTATCTGGTTGGTGCAGAAGATATTTCCAGCATTAAATAAATATATGCATTGGACATATGTATACCTATTTACAGTGTTCATTCAGGTTTGTGCATGATGCAGTGTATGTGTCAGGGCGGGGTCGGTGTTCAGGAAAAAACCACAGATGTGATTCACCTCCTTCTAACATGTTTGAAGCACGGTTTCTGATTGCTCAGCACTGGAGCCTCCACACTTGTTGGCCCATGAGCTTCCGATTATTCTATTGTTTCTAGCTCCCATCTCACCACAGATGCCCTGAGACTACAGATATACAATATTCCTCATATCTCTATGTGTGTTCTGGGGATCTAAACTCTTCATGAGATTTACCTACTAAGCCACCTCCCCAGGTCCTGTTCAAACACCATAAAGACTTCTGATCTTTAAATAAATCATATTTCATTCAAAGATTCTACTTACAGAAGAACACCAAATAAACTATTGGCAAGTTGTGGGAGAAAGTAAGGTAAACTATAGACATTATAGAGAGAATTTAGTCTTTTAGGTTTTTGTTGTTTTGTAAACAAACAAAAACAAAACAAAACAAAAAAGGCCTCAATTAGGCCAGGCTGGCCTGGAGGTCCCTAAATAGCTAAGGATGAGTTATGATCTTAAGCTTCTCACTATCCCAACTCCCCTTTTTCTAGGGCTGGGATTACAGATGTTTGCCACTGTATCTAGTTAATACAGTGCTGGGGATTTATTCAACCCAGGGCTTTGCCCATTCCAGGCAATCATTCTTTCAACTGAGTTGCTGTCCCGGTCCCTGATCCCGGTGCTTCTTAATGGTAGAGGCACACACCTTTAATCCCAATGCTCAGGAAGCAGAGGCAGGTGGATCTCTATGAGTTTGAGGACAGCCTGGTCTACAGAGGGAATTCCAAGACACAAGCTACAGAGAAACCCTGTCTTGAAAAGCTAAAACAAACTAAAAACAAACAAGCAAACAAACAAAAACAAAACAAAAGGATGGACCAACTATATTCTCCAGAAGAAAATTCAGTGGAAAATTAACCTGTCTTCTGTCCTTCACGTCACCAGCCAAAGACCGACTCGTTAGCATCTTTCATCATTCAGTGGTATCTCTAGTCACCTTGAAGCTAAGTACTTCTTAGGAACAGCCAGAAAACGAGAATGACTTCATTCCCAACTGAAGGAGGCAACCTCTGCTTCATTTTCAAGTGGAATTGTGGCACTGATCACACCATTTTCTAAATTGCAACAAAATGATAATTGGATGCAAAATATCTATTTCTGCTTAAAAGTGGAATCGAAATTGCCTACCTTGATTTAAAAATGTCGGGCGGCATCAGCTCCAAAGTATGAGTTGGTCCATACAGGTTTACAACATATAATTTCACTGTTGGGTTCACTTGACCTGCCTTTGAGAAAATAAAAATTATAATACGTAACATATAAGCACTAGACTATATTAAAATTAAAAATGGAATTTTTGACTAGTTTACTTGTAGGGGGTTGTATATGTGTGTTTTACTGGGGATAAAAAGTCCAATTTCTCTGAAATAGAAATGATTTTTAAATTCAACCACTTGATTACTTTCAATTGTTTTTTGCAGATTGCTACTTCTGGAGCATTTTCACCAGACAATTAAAGGTTAGAAGAAATCAGGATAGCTTTATTCATTAGGCGGGGCTGTTTTGCTCCTTTCTCAGAGCTGCAAAAGAACTGTGCATGCAAAATAGGCAGTAGACCAAGTGACTGTTCACATCATGGAACTGCAGTGTAAAGCTTTCTAGGGGCAGGGAAGGTGGTGGGGAAGGGGCAATAAGGAGAGGGGAGAGAAGCCAGAAGTAAAGAACGGAAGGAAAGGAAATAGGAAATGGCAAGATAGAGGAAGAGAAATGGAACAGGAAAGAAAAGGTAAGGGGACAGGAAAGGGGAAGGTAAGGAAAATCCCACCCACAAGGATTACAGAAAACCTCCCCAGAACAGGTTGCTACAAGTTATCCTCTGACCTCCATAGTGCCGTGACACATGTGTACCAACACACACATGCACACACACACACACAAATAAACAAACAAAATGTAATTAAGAATAAATGCACAGCTTACCCACATATATCAGATACCACATTTAAAATTCAAAAGATCCTAAAGTATTCCAGTGCATTAATGTGCCCAGTCCTTCTTTTTAAGTTGTACTAAATGGGTGACTCATATTTAAATGACCCTTAAGAGGTGCAGAAAGAGCCTTCTCTGAGTCTGTGGCAGGAAGAGTAGAAATGCATATATAACTTGGCTTTAGCTAATCAAAATTCCATTGAAGGAACAATAACTACTACGGTGCAGTAGTTGGTATGCTTCTAGTTTGCAATGTGTTCTAAAGGCTGATAACCTGATTTGTCACTAAATGTTCTTACTTCAGTACAAAGATTGTTCTACTCATTCTCTAGACTGAAATAGAGATGCTAAAGGAAAATTCCTAATATTGAGAGAGCTGAGACTTACAACATACATGCTAGTTGTGACTTCTGTTATCTCCCAGGCAATGACAAACAAACCGTATTCTGTGAGTAAGAAAGAGAAATGAAGGCAAACACTCCCAAATACACCTCAAGAGTTTGCATAGGGTAATGAAAGAATAACCCCACGCTGGGCCTGAGGAGATGGCTCAGTACTTGGATTATGTGCCGTGCAAGCATGAATACTGGAGTTCCATTGCCCAACACCCAAATAAATACCAGACAAATTTGTTGGTTGTCTTTTCCCAGCACAGACTGCACCTCCAAGGGTCATTTAAATATATGAGTCATCTACTTAGTGATCAGCAATGCTTAAAAGAAAGACTGGCACATTAAAGCAACGAAATTCCAATCACAGCAGGTGGAAAAGGGATCCCCAGAGAAAGCTGGCTAATAAGACAAGCCATATCAGTGAGCACTTGGTTTGACTAGCATACCGTACCTGAATGAATAAGATGAAGGAACAATTTAGAATGATTCCTGATGCCAGCCTCTACATAAATACACAATGCATCCACACACATGTAGAACTATACATGTGCTCTCAGCACACACACATGGAAATGGTAAAAGAAAACTAAAGAAAGTGTGTCCGCGTGAATTAATCTGGCGACGTATCACAACATGTTCCTAAACAATATGCAATGATCCTTGTGGTATGGTGGAGCTTGAAAAGACTACATGTTAGATACAGAGAAGATGGAAGCAAATTAAAAAAACACGAGTTAAAAATTGAAGGCATGTGATCAAGCTTATTTAAGGCCTGCAAAGAGAGATTCATACTCAAAGTATTGACTCAGACAAATGCTGAAACAAGCCAAGGCTTGAGACAACATGATGTATTCTACTCAGAGTGAGCAGGCCCCTTAGCAACTGTTTTATTTGGTTATCACTAGAGACTGACACATCTCTGGAAGAGTGTCACACACTGGCCAGAACATTGTAGCTAACGAAAGTGGTCAAAAAATTTCTTTTTGCTAAAGGAATGTCATGACTACTAGAAGCCACTATTGGGATCATAATTTATGTTTTTGTTTTGTTGTTTCTCTTGCTAGTTCTAGTAGGTTAAAATTTAATCCTTGTTTTATGATGTAATTTGGCCAGTTGGGATTGTAGCACCAGTTTGCATCACCTGGGGCCTTAGATATTAAGAGTCCTGGTCCCCAGCTCACAGACCTAAAATCAGAGTCTCGATGTAGAACTCTGTATCCGTGTTTTAACTACAGTGCCGAATCATTAGTAAAGTTTTCTGATTAAAAAACTGTTCCATGTATTTTTAATCTACGCTCAATATATATGAATGTTATCTGCAGTCATATACATCTGTGTCATATTTGTATCACCTATTTGTCATTTATCATTTAACATCACTCACCTATTACCATCTAATTATTTATTATCCACCTATTAATCTTCTATCTCTATCACATATTTATTATTTATTTGTAAACGATCTATCATCTAAAATATCTATCATATATTTTTCTATCTGTATCTCTATCATATCTTTTATATTTGTGTTCTATTTATCTGTCATCTATCTATCTCTCTACCATCTATCTAATCTATCTATACTCTTTAGTCTATCAAATAATAGCTTTCATTT
This sequence comes from Microtus ochrogaster, assembly GCF_000317375.1. Lineage (NCBI taxonomy): Eukaryota > Metazoa > Chordata > Mammalia > Rodentia > Cricetidae > Microtus > Microtus ochrogaster. Next base: position 7,381,862 of record NC_022013.1, on the reverse strand, counting down.
GTTGTCTAACATCTATTTATCTCCTATTTATTCTCTATCCACCACATAGAATTGATCTGTCTTAGTTGCTCTTGCTGTAACTAAACTCCATGAGCAAAAGCAACTTGGGAAGAAAAGAGTTTACTTCACTAACAGTTGTTTACAACAGTTCTTTATCAAAGGCAGTGAGGACAGGGACTCACACAGGGCAGAAAACTGGAGGCAGAAGCTAATGTAGAAGCCACAGAAGGGTGATGCTGCCTGGCTTACTCTCCATGGCTTGTTCAGGTTGTTTTCTTTTAGAATTCAGGACCACCAGCCCAGGCATGGCATCACCCACAAAGGGCTGAGCACTCCCCTAATTAGGTAGTAATTATGAAAATGTCCTATAGACTTCCTTATAGACTAGTCATATGGCAACATTTTCTTTCTGTGGAGGTTACCTCCACAGATGACTCTAGCTTGTGTGAAACTATTATTGACACAAAACTATTCATCTCAGTCATATTTCTCTGTCATCTGTCATCAGTTATCCTCTAATATGTCCTATCTATATCTATCATCTATCTCTCATCTCTCCATCTTATGTAGTCTATCATTTCTCTGTCAACTATTATGTCATATTATCTATCATCTATCTATCTATCTATCTATCTATCTATCTATCTATCTATCTATCTATCTATCTATCTATCATCTATCTATCT
>NC_022013.1:7366261-7381076 GCF_000317375.1 Microtus ochrogaster | reverse complement strand
TATCTATCTATCTATCTATCTATCTATCTATCTATCTATCTATCTATCTATCTATCTATCATCTATCTATCTATCTATCATCTATCTATCTATCTATCATCTATCTATCTATCTATCATCTATCTATCTATCTATCATCTATCTAGTATCTATCAAATATACCTGTTTTCTTTATATCTGACCATACCTCACTACTGTCAGAAGTTAGTTTCATGAGACTGGTCCAGAGGAGATGACACCCACCTCCAGCACAATATGATCACTGCTGGTGTCTGGAATGTGTTTTGAGATCTAGGTTACCTACATCTGTGATTCAGAGGAATCTGAGTTCAAATGTTGGCTCTGCTATAATGCACCATAAATTATGTGACTAAAATTCCAATGCACAATTTACTTGATTTTAAAAACTGTGACAGATATTCCTCTGAAAATATTTCCAAAAGCAGATATTGTGAGAAAAATGTTTTCTTTCATTGGATAAAATGTCATAGCATTGATGTATTACATAACAAAGAGGTGCTTAATAAGCTATCCATAAGAGGATATAGCCATGCATTAAATAATTGGGGTTTTTATGATACTAATTCTTATCCAGTTAGAGAAATTTGTGCTTATAGTTTTATAATTAAATATACTAACTAGACAAATAAGGACATTAAGTTAGATTGGATCTTTGTGTGAACTCTTACGGATAGCTTATTTTACTTTTGTGAAAGACACACAAAGCCTGATCATTTCTTTAAGAGAATCTGCCACTGAAACCATAAATTCGCACCTGTGCTTCCACTTGAATGCAAATTAAAAATTGTACACGAGACCATTTTTATATAAAGGCACCTCACTGAGGCATCAGGCTGGCTCCCAGATTTTGCTATTCAGCATTTCATAATCACAGTTACATTTTTACTTTTCCATGGGGTTTGGAATTAAGCAAATGTAGTGAGTTCATTTGCACTTTTTAATATTTGTATCATTCAGAGTGTGTGCAAATTAGAGGGCTCATCTCTTTGCTTTCAACAGTCACATTTGCCACAAAGACTACAAATCCACAGAATCCCTTCCTCCATGATTCTGAAATGCAAGCCTCAATAATAATTAACCTTGTTTTACTGGCAACTAAATTGTCATTAAACGAGATAATGTTTTAATTAAGGAGATTAACCTGAGGTTAGAGAGAGAGAACTCCGCATCTCTTTTGTGCTGAGTTGCTAATGATAGGGTACTTTATGAGCACCAAATCATGCTGAATTAAATAAAATCCAAATATATTTGTTTGGTGTAAGTGTTTCATCAGTATATCTGACCATGCAGAGTTTTGCTGCACCAGTTTTTAAATCTAGCTTAATTTAAGTAGCAATTTAGTATGAACTTGGCGTTATCTCGATTCCTAAAGTGTCACTTTCTCAAAGTTTATTGTACTCAAGCAAATTGAACCTGAATTTGTGATGGGAAAACTAAAGATCATTTAAAACTAGGGTAGAAAGGAGTAAGTTTGAAAATGAAAGACATATTCAAAAAGACACTGAAATTCTTGTGACTACAAGGACCTAAACCCCAACTTTCTTTGAAATCTGGTATCTTAAGTACATGGGTGGTCCTCTCACATAAAAGCCACATCCAGACAAGGGTATGGTCATTTGGTTTAGTATGGTAATATGCTTTTTCACTTTTAGGTTTTTTTTTTAAGTATGTGGATGTGTGGACACGCATGTGGCATGAAGTGCATGTGCATATATATGTAAATAGCAAGGTACAAGCCTAGGTGTCATCCTCACAAACATAGCTCACATCCTTAGAAACAAAAGCCTCTCATCATCTGGAGCTCTCCAAGGAGGCTAGGCTGGCTAGCCAGTGAGTCCTGGATATCTTCCTATTTCTGCCTCCCCAGTACTGGGATCACGAGCTTTCAACACCAGGCCTGGATTATTTTATCTGGATAATCCAGATAATGTCTGGATTATCAAAGTTCCCCACACATGGTGTGCAAAAGATGAGCTATATCCCCTATATCCCTAGTTCCAGGTTTTATTTTTAATACTGCCATTGGCAGTCAGTGCCCACTTGGAACATTCTTCACACGCTCATGTGTTGATGTGGTGAGACTCTCTGCTCCCCATAAATAGCTGAGTCTGGATGTGTATGTACATGGGGCAAATGGACCCCAGCCAGTATCTGTGATTCTCAGGCAGGTGTTCAGGTTTTCTGAGCCTCTATAAAATAACAGCTGATCTATAGGACGGGTATTTATATTATCTTCCTGTCCTGAAATAGCTGTAACTTAAAAGATGTATCTTTAAAAATCATACGCATAAATTTGAGGTTATGTGTGTGTAAGTGTGTGTACGTATGTGCATACAGGTATCTGCAGAGTTAAGAAGATATCATCAGATTCCCAAGAGCTACAGTTACTGGCTGTCGGTAGTTATACCCAACGTGGGTGCCGGGAACAGAACCCAGGTACTCTATAAGAGCAGCAAGTGCTATTAACTGCTGTCATCTATCTAACTCATAACTATGCCTTTTAAAGGAGCACTTAACCTTTTAATATCTCATTTTATCCATTTTTGAAAGATAAGTGACTGCATGAAGATTAAACAATGGATAAAATGGTAGCCTCCCCCAAAACAAAAGAAAAATGTCTACTAGAACCCAGAACTTTGTTCAAATTGATAGATACACAGAATCATGTCTAAAAAAGCCATACATTAAAGCAAAGAAAACAAGCCCACAAATCACAATTCCAGAGAAAACAGACAACAATAAGGACCCTAAGAGAGACATACATAGATCTAATCTACATGGGAAGTAGAAAAAGACAAGATCTCCTGAGAAAATTTGGAGGATGGGGATCTTGGGAGAGGGTTGGGGGGGCAGGGAAGGGAGGAGAGAAAAATGTAGAGCTCAATAAAAATCAATAAAAATAAAAATAGCCATATATTATTGAATGATAAATTACCTATAATGATTTTGAATGTGAATTTCTGACATATTTTAATTTTCTCAAATATTTATATTTCTCCATTTATGAGTCTTAATTTTCTTACATGGTGAGACCTGGAACTGTCCAAAGCTGAGAGAGTGATTTCAAGACATATATAAACACATTATTTTTTAAAAAATGAAAATCAATTGTAAGTTCCACTCTTGAGAAATAAATTGCTGTGTTGTCTCTTCCATGGCACTGAACTCACTCATTTGTGTACATACAGCTGCACATTCCTTTACTGCACTGGTCCTTTACCTTTTTCTGTAATTGCTAGATAAGATTTCACCACCATTACTAAATAAAGTAGGGAAGGAATTAATATATTGGAGAAGAAAGTTCAGTTATCTAGTGTGCAAAAAGTGCTGGTATATATTTACAGGTTCAAACCATCAACCACAAAAGCATGGCTTAACTTATAATTGTGAAAAAGTCACATGATTTTTTTGCATAAAAATGATGAAGCTGTTTTGCAAACAAGAGTCTCCCATTGTAGGGACAGACTGCAATTTTCTGAAGAGCACTGACTTGGTGCCTTCTACACTAGTTCCATCTGAAGAATATCAAGAATAACATTTCCAATCATGGAAGTTCATTACTGCCAATCCTTTGTTTAACACTACAACCATCAGAAGAAGAAAGAGGTGGCATCAGGAATTGCAGACATTCTGTTCCTGAAACAATATTCATTTTCTTTCTCTCTGGAATGCCCGAATGTGGTGTTTAGGAAATGGAACAGGTAAGTAGTCTCAAACTTATTGCAGTCTTGCTGTATTTCCACAGCAGACTGGCCTAACATGTGTGATGACTTTTCTTTATTTATTTTTCTGGGTATTATGCAGTAAACCTTGATAAAGTTCAAGGTTAGCAAAGATATATGCACTTGAGAAAAACAAAGCATATTTCTCTGAATCAGTGCACAAAAACAGCTTCTTGGGGGTCAGGGAGGTATTTGGGTGGGTAAAGGGGCTTGCCACCTCCCATGATGCCATGGGTATGATTCCTAGTACTTACGTGTTGAAAAGGGAGATCAGAGTCTGACCTTCAAAGGTGTACCCCACCACAAAGAGTAGAAACAGTTTCTTGGTTTGCATAATTAGGAGCTAAAAATCCACAAAGAAGACCTCTTGGCATGAATAATGCATAAATGGACTCACCACATGCTCCTTATCTGTTATTCATTGGAGAGAGAGGTGTTTAAAAGAGAGACTGACAGCACAAGACCACATCAGTCATCACTATGGCATGGGGTTTGGTGGGAACCTCTAGCCTCATCACTAATAGAGGAGTTATTGGCAGTTGGTGGCTATGGTGGCGTTTTTTCTTCAGTAGTGTGGCTATGATAGGTTCCTGAAACTCCAAATGTATAGCCTCACACCCATGAATATATGGAAAGTACCAATTAAACTCAGAGGGTTATAACAATGAAGAGAATAATTCCGTGGTGGTGGCGCAGGCCTTTAATCCCAGCACTCAGGAGGCAGAGACAGGCAGATCTACATGAGTTCGAGGCCAGTCTGGTCTACAGTCCCTGGACAGGTTTCAAAGCTACAGAGAAACTGTGTTTCAAAACCAAAAGTAAAATAAAATAAAAATTAAAGATGAGGATACAAAGTTTTGTAGCAGAATTGTTGGAACAGGGTTCCGTAGAATTTGTAGTCAAGTAATAGGGATTATATATGATCAAAATGGATTGCGTACATCTATGAAATTCTCAAACATGAAATATTACAATTTCTTTTTATAAGAGAATTTAAAGTGCCTGAGATGGCTAAGACAGATAAATGTGGTGTAAAGATGGAGATCTGGGTTTGAATCTCACATTAAATGAAAACTTGGTCATAGTCATATATATCTAGGGGTATCTTGAAAGGTTAAGAAAGAGAATTCCTGGAGTCCACTTACCAGCCAGCCCAGCTGAATTGCTGAGCTTTAGGTTCAGTGAGATCCACCGTCTCAAAAAATAAGGCACCCAGTGATTGAGGAAGACATGCAACATCCTACCTCTGGGTTTCGCACACTCATGATATGCAACACACACACACACACACACACACACACACACACACACACACACACACACTATTACCACCACTACCATCACTGCACCCACTACTACTACCACACAGGAAACCTTGAGGCATTCAAAAGGACCTGCAAGAGGAACCCAAGTGCTTTACAATTTATTTGTGTTCTTGTCCTAGAAGCCTCGTTCAATACTTGGGAGTAGTTTTGTCTAGGCAAGATTTCCATTCTTGTCCTATAAACCCTTTTTATCTCTCTTATCTACCTCTGGATAGGACTCAAAAGCAGCATTTCATAAACCACATTCCTTATTAGTTTCTGCCAAAATAATGCTGATATTAATGTACTAACTAGTAAATTCTTTACGCTTGTTCTATTCTTTACTGAGCCCTTTACGATTCATCTATTCTTGACTGGAGATTTTTTTATGCTCAGTCAATTTTTATGAGAGAATTAAAATACACATTAACTTATAGCACATTTACTGCCCTAAGAAATCATTTGAAAGCAACTAAACTTTTTTTTAAAACTAAAAGACCTAACTTACTTAGCTGTAATATTCCTTCATTTTATAATCTATTCACAACTCCAAGGTTGTACCTAGGAGAAGCTTTTGTCATCACCTTAGGTTTGTCTCTCTTCTCTTCTCACCTTCTTTTTAACTCAGTAGGTGAAAAGAAAAAAAAAATCAAATGTGAGCATCAGAAGGGAAGACGTACAGCAGTATGTCTCTCTCTCTCTCTCTCTCTCTCTCTCTCTCTCTCTCTCTCTCTCTCTCTCTCTCTCGCTGTGTGTGTGTGTGTGTGTGTGTGTGAGAGAGAGAGAGGGGGGGGCGGGGGAGGGAGAGAGAGCATGTGTATGCATTTGTATGGAGGCCAGAGGTTCTTTTGCTGCCATTCCTCTGGTGTTCTCCCCCTTTTTTTGTGAGATAGAGTTTATTGTTGGCCAGGAGTTCACCATGAGCTTTAGTCTAGCTGGCCAATGAGCCACAGGGGTACACCTATATCCATCTTAAGGTATTACAAGTAAGCACTTCCAAGCATTGCTTTTTAACATAGTTTAGAGAGGATCAAATTCAAGTCATTCTGCTAATACAACAAGTAATTTGTTGCCTGAACAATCCCTCTAGCCCCATTTGTAACTTTTTCTAGCCACACTCTTTGTGTTGACTTCAAGTGACAAATTTAGAATTGTTGGCTTTGTCTACAGATAGGAAGCCTCTGTTTCAGAGGCACTTTTTCTTGAAACAAGCGTGTTGTCCATCAAGTCACTGATGCAGAAAGAATGAAGAAAATAGCCCTTTTGCATTGCTTACCTTGGGGTATGGGTACTGCTTTGCTTTGGGGTACAGTGTTCCAGTAAACCGAGGAATAACCATATTAGGCACCAAGGAATCATTTATCATCAGGAAGGCAAGTCTCTCTCCATCAGGTGACCACCAGTGGGCGATGTGAGAATGCAGGAGTTCCTCTAGAATAAATGAGTGTTAATTGAGATCGACTGTAGAGATGTGGGCTCAGTGACCCACAAATATCTGTCCTTGAAATCCTCATTGTGCATGAATATTTTCTAGACAGCAAGATAGATTTTATACACTACTCTGAGAAGTCTGTATTTTCAAGTTGCACTTTGAATTCCGAGAAAAGCAGGGGGGAGGAAGATTAACCATCAGATTTGGGGTTTGACGTAGCATGGTCCTAGCACATGAAAGTATCGGTGAATGAAGAGTGAGATACAGGTAAAATTGTGCCTACTCATAATATCATCCGTACATATTTGCATGCAACTCTTTTTTTCTATTCCATCTTTAAACAAGTTGGGGACTTACTTTAGCTCCAAGAAAGAGAATGAAATATATAGAGAAACATTTTTCATATAGCATAAGATTCACTATACACTTCTGATTCAGTAAGTTAATTTAGAGGAACCCCAAAGTCCCCATATTATGCCTCTGGCTCCTATAGTGTGTCATCATTATAGCTTTTTCACAATTAGAAGGAAGTATGTAAAACCAGATCATTTATTTTCATAGTGCCATCCTGCAATGTAACCTCAGGCCAGCTGTGAACTTTAAATGATATTACCAACACTATTCATAAGTCTATACTATAATTCTGTGTCTGGGAACAGCTCCTCACTGCATTCATAGTGACGATGATGACTTGGCTGCTCTTAGCTTAAGATTATAGCAGGTCACTCTGTGGTTTGCCATGGTTTCAACTCTTTAAATAGTCTCTTTGTAAAAAAGATATCTTCAAATCATTTTACTGAATAATTCAAGTCTTTCCTTTGGGAACCCAGAGACAGTAATTAATACTAGAGAAGAGATCCAGAAAATATACCTTCAAAATTAAATTATTGAGAATGGGTGGAATTTTTTGGTTATGGTGTATGTGTGTGTGTATTGTATATCTGTTGTGTGGGGCTTGAAATAATTATTCTTCTTCCAAGGGAGGAAATAAAATATGGGTAATCTATAGACGAAGATGCAGCTGAGAGTCATCAACTGTCATTGGTGGAGACCTGGAGTGACATGTTGGTAGAGATGACAAGGAAGGGCTGAAAGAACAAATGCTTGTTCCACCTGGTTACAACAAAAGTAATGGTGATCATAAAGACTATAGAACATGTTGACATTGTTCCTCTACAAACCTAGAAAAATGTCACAGGAAAAAAAGAGAAATTCAAGCTGAAAACGCATATGAAGAACAAAGGTTCCCATAGCATCACTAGAATAGTCCTTGTCTTGTGTGCAGTTTAACTAGAAAGCCAAGACTCAAGAAAGCCCAGTAATAGATGAAAATTAAATAATTACCTGCAAAATGAATTACAAAATGACAGTGTGACCCAAACTTCCCACTATAAACTGAATGCATGCAGCAACAATCCACTATAAAATGAACGTCTGGACATGTGAGGGGCTGAGCCTGAAGAGCACATGGGACCACATAAAGTACTGCAGTCTCTGACATGCCTCATTCCTTCATTTTCCATCTGTGGCCCATGTTGCGTTTCCAATACAAGTTAGGAAAAGATGAAGGCTTAAACTCTAGGAAGGTCCCTGAGCATGGCACCCATGAGCAAGCTGGAACTGGGTCAGAGCTATACAATATTCTGACTCAGGAAGAACAATGAAGTACACTAATAACCAGATCTCTAACTTGGCAGAATTTTGAACAAAATATTTTTATGCTTCTAGGAAAAGTTCTGACCTGTAGAAAGTAACTAATAAATGTCAACTTGATCAGACATATGAGAAGAATAAAACTTGAAATTTAGAGAAAAAGAAATTTTAGGGAAGACTTATCAGAAGGACTAAATATATGCAAATATAATTATGAGTATCTTAATATCATGTAATGTCAATAGAGTAAACCCATAATCAAAGTGGCTATCAATAATCACATGGACAATATATCGTCTAGGCAGCAGTCAGCATTCAGCTCCTACCTTATGTGCAAAGGATGTGATGACTACCCTGTCCCTGGAACAGCATCACCTGCTAGACTAGCCAGCTGTCTAACAGCAGACTGGCTGTGTATGAACCCTTCCATTCAGTGGGGCAGCATCTGTGTTACATAGAGACACACATCCTGAGAGTCAACTTCATTTGCTATTTATAGTTCTGTGGACACAGCTTTATGAAGTTTTACCAAACTATTCCTCACGGTCTTAATAACATACTCTACACTAGCTGTAACCAGGCAAACATTTATGAAGAAAGGCCACAGGATCGCTCACTGTAAGAATCTGACAGTCTTACCCTTTTTGTCTTTGCTTTATGTTTCTGAAATGAAGGATAAATGGACTCATTTTTTTCTATGGAAATATTGCATTTTTTGTTAGTTTAACAACACTGAAGAGAAGACAACATTCTACAGAAAGCATAGGGATTGATAGGGTAGAAATGGGAATGTACTGTTACTGTGACACCACTAACACACAGGATAGTATGTTTTCTGTTCTTTTAATTTTGAGGATGTTAGACATTTTACTGCCTTTTTGAATAATAACTTCAATTGGAACATATTCACAAGTCCAATCCTCTGAATTAGAAGCTCAAATTTCTCTTGTAATCACTTTGAGCTCAATATGGCAGAAAAACAAAATAGAAGAAAACCAAAACCTAAACAAAAAGTCCAGTCACTTTGCTTGATCCGATGATAAAGCTTACCTGCCAGAAATGAAGTATATTGTTACTACACAAAACAAGTGACTTGTAAATCCTTCTTTGTCCCATAGTGCCAAGACATTTAAAAAAATGTTGGAAGTTGGCTTCTTTGTCCCATAGTGCTGATACATTTTAAAAAAATGCTAGCGAGTTAGCTCCATAAGTAAAGTATTTCTGACACAACCTTAAGGACTTGATTAGGTCACCAGAGAGCATGTAAAAGACAGACATGCTTGCCCCAACATCGGTGATTCCAGATCTCCTCTAGGGAGATGAGAGGAAGAGAAGGGGGAAATCCCTGCACTCTAAGGTTTCACCTTTCTTGATATATGTGGCCATAATGAACAAAACACTCTATCTCAACCAAGGTGACAAAAAGGAAGGACCAACATCTGCAAAACGAAGAGTGTAAATAAGAGCATCTTTAATAGAATTTCCTCAACAGACATCCTTAAACAAGCACCATTTATTGAATTGCAACCAACGAGGCATTTATTTAAGGATTATGCTAATTATATTACATTATTTACAAACAATTTCTTTTTTACAAATCACACCGCATTCTAATTTAGTGTAGCTTGGCTTTTTTTAAAAAACAAAATAAATTCGTGTGGTTTAGAAAATTTCACTGTAGAGCAGATGGAGTTTTCAACACATGTAGTTTTTTTTTGTTTTGTTATTTATCACGGATACTTAAGAACACACAGCCACAAACATGAAGTGCTTCTCAAAATCTAAGATACAATCATTTCATTCAGATTAACAGGCTCTTCTAAAAGACAAGCTGGTTTTTATCCACCTGTAATCAACTTAGACAGACAAGATTTCCTGGAGGCACCGCTGCAGTTTGTGTGGTTGTTCTGTTCTACTTACTTTCTTCATGTTACTGACAACATCCTTGAGGGACTTTGCTGTCTTTACTCACCTCCCACCCCCTTCATTCAGTCCCATCTTTTGCAGTCCTATGTTGTCCTAACCATGAAGGTCTCAATGGTATGCTAGTGAATCTACCAGCTGCTTCCCTTGCCCACATTTTCTATAAGCCTTTGTGTCTCTGGTTTCCATGGGTCTGTCTCGGTATGTTTACTTTACCTTATTTTCTATTTCTTGTTTCACTGGCAGTCAGCAAATGCCAAGCATTTGATAGACTGATGAGGAAGAACATAAAAAAAAATATGGCAAAAATAGGTATTTTGCCTTGTTCTTTTTTTAATGAGACTGATACAGGGGTCAGTGTGTGGAAGGGAACTGTTAACACTGTTGTTTATCTTTCTTCTTGCTGTTCTTTAGAACAAAGCAAGGGCCATTGTTTTCTATATGGAGCACCTTAAATTCCTCCATGCCACCAAACTGAGCTCAGATCATAAATCTACTGAATTATCTAACATGACCTTTATTCATATCTGACTACTCTGAGCAGAAGGGTCTGTTAAGTAATAGTTGGTCAGTTCACTGCTTTGTCAATATTCCAGACAGACACCATTATTCACGTTATAATACTGTGCTCACATTTGACTGATAAATTAATTCTATAGATGTGTATGAATGTCAGAGAATGACCCCTTAAAGCACACAATAAATAATTTGGGCATGATTAATCTTCTTGTTCTAAATACCTAAAGATTTTCTTTATTTTAGTATATGTATTTGTGTGTTGTGTGGTGCGTGTGTTTGCATGTGTGGTAACATGAGTGCAGGTGCCCACATAGGCCTAAAAAGGGCATTGAACACCCTGAACCTAGAATTACAGGTAATTGAGAGCTAACTGATGTGCTAGGAACCAAACTTGGGTCCTCCAGAAGAACAGCAATCTCCCTTAACCGCTGAGTCATATCTCCAGACCTCAGCCGCTCTCAAAACAGTTTAAAGTCCCAGAAATTTTTCTCTAATAAATTAAGTACTTAATGAGGATTTTCCTTTTATATAGTTACAGATGCTACACATATTTATACATTACTCTTTGATTATATTATTTACTCCATTATCCTCTCTTAATTCCCCCCCCCCATTTCAAGCTGTGATGTTGGCAACTGTATGTTCTACATTCCTCCTGTTTTAGTCAATTTACAAGTTCTTTAAAAGAAACTTTGACGTAGTACCTTTCATTGTATTTCTGTATCAAATCCAGAAGGTAACATTAGATTTACTTTCAATATATATAATATAAAAAATTGTCTAATATTTTGGAATTTTTTTGCATATTTCTCTGAATTTTAACAACTCTGCAAAATAGGTTTATATTTTCTTATGAATTGAATGGTTATAAACTAGAAGGAAAGAGACTTAAGACGATGCTCTGAAAGGTGTGTGAGTACTCCACTTAGTGTCTTTGAGCATTAATATTGTGCTCACAAACTGGCATGGTAGGGAACAGACCATGTCCCGTCCTGAAAATTTGTCATAAAACCACATTGCTTTTCTTTAGAGACAAGGTGCTGTTATGTAGTTCATGTGGCTGGAACTCACCCTACAGCTGAGAATAATTTACTTTCAATTTTCCTGCCCTCCAAGTGCAGAAGCACACGGTGCCACCTGGCTTGAAGCTTTCCTTGTATTTTATGTGAGCTATCTTTATTCCCACCCCCCATGGCCTTTAGTGAAGTCAAGTTTTAATTTAAGAAAAAACGACAATATGCTATGCCCCTTCTGAGTCTCCCAGATACAGGAATTTAGATCAGAATTGCTTTCAGTGAAGTCCAAGGAAGGAAATCTCTGCTTCTCCAGGCCCATGTCATCAGTTAACAGACTATACAGAGGTATGTCCCTGACTCACAACCTGGACACTGAAGAGGAAGAAAGCTGGAGTGTAGGAACTGCTGGCACATTGGGGAAGCAAGGGGACAATGAGAAGCACAAGCGGGGAAAGCCAAAGATTGCTTAACCCCCACTGCCAAATCCTTTGAAGTGATTATTTTGGTAGGATTCCTGTTGGAAATTGGGTGAAAACTGGACAACTCATGAACAATAGCATTCAGAGTCTTTGTTGAGGAAAACACCAGAGACAGCTGATGGTGTAGGAGCCAGAGGACAAAGCTTAACCTGCATGGCAAAGCCTGCCATTGTACAGATTACCTTCTGCAATGTGTCAGGTCTACAGTGTCATCGGGAAGGAGTCTGTGACCTGTTCCCTTGTGATCTTCTTGGACTCCACCACACTGCCCATGAGCAATTCAGATTTTTAGACTATTTACTTGCTTGCTTACTCATTATCTATACTATTTATAATATATAATTTATGTTTATATTATTTATTTCAATATAAATCTTATTTATATATTCATTGATTTTTAAATTTATTACATTTGTTAATTTGCTGACATTTATAAATACGTTTATACTTATTATTAATTGTATTTTATAAATCAATTATACATAATTTTGGGGTTTTTTGAGACATTTTCATATATGTACAGGGTTTTATGTATCCCAAAATGGCCTTGCATTCATCTTGTAGCTGAGAATAACCTTGAACTCCCAATCTTTCTTTCCCTACCGCCAAGATGATGAGATTACAGACAAGTACCAACATGCCCTCTGTATATGGTGTTGGGGACCAGTCCAAGCGTTTTCTGTGTGATACTGTACCATACAAAAGTACTGTGCTAACAGATTTCCGTTCACAGTCATAGAGTTTTGTTATCATATTGCATGAAAGAATTGAGGCTTGGTGAGGTGCTCTGCAGGTAAAAGTACTTGCCACCAAGCCCCATGACCTGAGTTCTGTCTTCAGAATCTACATAATAGAAGGAGAGAAATGACTCATACAAGTTATTGTCTTACACTCACACACATACACTATGGACATTTGGCACACACACATACACAAAATAACACACACACACACACACACACACACTAAATAATGTAGTAAATCCAAAAATAATCTTTAATATTTATTCTTAAATTTCACAAAAATGGAATGGTTATGATCCCCATCCAGCTTTTCTAAGAAAGTCAATGTCTCAGTCCCCTCAATCAGTGCTGAAGCCTGAGAAGCAAACCTATGCAAGGGACCTTGAGTTTTTACCTTGTTGGCTTAAAATAATCACAAGGTGTCACCCATCATAGCATGCCAACAGACTGTGAAATGTCTGTACTTACAGCAACTCCTCTCTTCTGAGATAGCCTCTCCTTCTCTCTGCTCTCTCACTGTGTCCGACACCACTGTTTGTTAGTGACCCAAACCCAGCGCAATAGACTCGTTCTTCGTCTTTTCTCGTGCACCCATCTGCTTAGCCACTAAGACCTAACTGATGATGCTACTGCCTCATCGATTTTAGAATTTTCCCTCCCTCTAACTGCTTTAGCCTCAGTTTTATGACTCATTATCTCCTGATTGAACACAGACACTATCTTACATAATAGCTGTTCACAAGTCCCTTTCACCGTTAGACCCACACTCTATCACCAAGTGACCTATCTCTGTGGAAGAGCTAATCTTATAACTCCCTGCTTGACCAGCTTCTCTCATTTCCCTACACACCAGTAATAAAATGCCCAAAGTCCCAGCTCATTGTTACAGGTCACTGTTGATCTTGCTTCTTAGTGACCTCTTCTGTCTCATTCAAGGCATTTGAAATCCCTAGGGGCAAACACCTGTTCATCCCTTCTGTAGCTTTGCAAGCTGTTTCCTGGGGTTAAACATTCCTTCTCATGTGCAATTGTGTGTGTGTGTGTGTGTGTGTGTGTTTGTGTGTGTGTGTGTGTGTGTACATCCTTGTGTGTGCACAGTTGTAGAAGTCAGAGGATATGTCAAGTGGCAGTCTTCATCTTCGACCTCCTTTCACATAGGTTTCACTTGTTCACCCTGTATACTGCAGACTAATTGACTCATCAAATTCCAGGTATTCTTTTGTCTCTGTCTCCCTTCTCTGCTAGGGGCACTAAAATTGCAGATGCATGTGTACATGCACACACCAGATGTACATGGGTTCTGTTGATTCAAAATTGGCTCCTCATTTTTGTGTATCAATGGTTTTACCCATATCTCCAAAGCCCAATACTTCCTATTCTTTCAATATCTACTCAAGGGGCTTGCTTCATGAAAAATGTTTTGTAAATAACTAGAGTGGGCTAATACAACATTCTTCTTTACAAACCTACATTTACTGTGATTGAAGGACTGGATTAGGCTTCTTTATCTTTCAGAGTCTCCTGCAGAATTAAGAATGTTTTGAGAGTTGCTGAGGAATCCCATCTGGACGGGTGAGTCTGTGCTATCCAGGGGCGGATTGTCCCTGAAGAGAGCACAAACACCCCTCCCCCAGCTCCTGCTGCAGGGCTGTCTTTCTTTTGCACGACCCAGCCCCCCAGCACCCCTCCCCAACCCAGACCTGCTCTATGCTAGGACCAGTGCTCAAGAACAGTTTTAAGGTCCTACTCTAAGGCTACCCACCCAGAGCGGTGAGTGCCTGCCTACAGGGCAGGCCTCAGGGTCCCCTGTAAGGGAGCCCAGGAACCCTCAGCTCCTGCGTGCGCCAGGCTGTCCCGTGCTCTTCTGAATTCCCCCCCCCTTGCTCCGATCATCCTTTGGTCACCGGATCATTGGGCTACCAGGTGGCCCTGTTTAGTTGCTGAGGAATCCCATCTGGACGGGTGAGTCTGTGCTATCCAGGGGCGGAGTGTCCCGGAAGAGA
>NC_022013.1:7353217-7358861 GCF_000317375.1 Microtus ochrogaster | reverse complement strand
TCCTTGGACTTCCCACAGGTCAGGGAACCCTGATGGCTCTTCAAGCTGATGAGGGAGAGGGACTTGATCGGGGGGGGGGGAGGGAAATGGGAGGCCGTGGCAGGGAGGAGGCAGAAATCCTCAATAAATAAATAAATTAAAAAAAAAGAAAACCTTTTATGCACACACACCCATATACACATACATACATATATATGATGTGTATATAAATGTACACTCACATGCCAAGACCTCAACCAACTACACATATACATCTAAATTTGACTACAGCTCAATAAGACGGCTCTACTTAGTAACATCATTTACTGAATGTAAGGCCCTCAAGGACACATGGTCACTTGCACATGGAAGTAGTCCTGGACTACTAGAATATAGCTAGAATACAGATGGCTAACAGTAATTACCATTGAGTGAGAAGATGGATGAATGGATGGATGTCTGAATGTTTTGTTTTTAGTTTAGAACTAAAAGTATCAGCATGCTACCTTACTGAGGGGAATACAAAGTATCCTGTAAGAGCCTTGTGACAAGTAGATACACCTGCTTTCCCAGGACTGTTTGGGATATCCTTATCACATTCTGTGACATTTTCTTTCCAGGTGAGTACTGAGAATGGAATTTAAGCAGTTATGTCTGAACTGGTAAGATGGCTTAGTTGGTCAAAGTGCTTGCAATCATGAGTTCCATCTCCAGACTCTATATGATAGGAAGACAGAAGTGTATCTGGCAAGTGTTGCCTGACTTCCCTATACATGCTACAGCATTGTACACATCACATCACACCTCTCTCTCTCTCTCTCTCTCTCTCTCTCTCTCTCTCTCTCTCTCTCTCTCACACACACACACACACACTAAACAAATATCAAAAAAATTTAAAAAGTGGTTTTAGATACCACATATTAGTAATTGAATATTGATGTTTACTGAGATTTTTAATATACTTTTATTTTTAAAGGGAATGCACCATCTCTAGAAATTTCAAATTACTGAAAAAAGTTACAATTACTGACCTATAGTATACAGTTATTATATGTCTTTTACATAAATGAGCAGTTATGAGCTAATATGTATACACACATTTTATGTGTGGACCATTTAGTGTCTTCTGCTGTACTGTCAACTTTTGAAACAGTTCCCTTGTCTCATGTTGAAGTAGCTGTATACATGGATTATCAGCAATATTGGTCTAGAAAACTTATGAACTCCCATTTGTACGGAGGCGATACAATGTATTAAATATGGAAGGTTTTACCTAAATGAGTTTGGTTACAGAAAATAATAAAATACTTTCTAAGTGAAAAAAACCGATAATATAGACCAGAACATTTGCATTTGAAAAATTTGAGATATGAAACTGATTTTCTCAATTATTCTTCTTACTTTATAACTTGTGATCAAGTAGACTGACTCGCCTTAAATCTTGACATAGTTAGACAATTTTGGTTGAAGAGTTGCAAGCCTAGGTATTAAACACAGGTCTGATCTCTCATTCTTGAGTACGACTAGCTAATAATTACTCCATGTTCAAAACTGGACAGAGGTTTTCATTGTCTGATTTGCTTTGATTTGCTCAGTTAGTAATAAAACTTGATTTAGCAGTATCAAAAAATTATGAATTAGGTCCCATTTTTGTTCCCATGTAGCAGTTATTAAAACATAACTGAATGTTCCCCATGAAAAGGACTAAAATCAATCAAATGGTTTGTGTAATTTTTTTAAATTTAGCTTTATAATTTTAAATTTTTACTTATTTTTTATTTTTCTGTATAGAGTTTGTGTTTGCATGAGTTTATGTGCACGGTGTGCATGCGAGAACCCATGGAGAACAGAAAATAGCATTAGCTTTTTTAGAATTTGGTTTAAAGAGAGTTGTGAGCCACACTGTAGGCTAGGACCAGATCACAAACCTCTTGGAAGAGAATCAATTGCACTTAAGTGATGAATCATCTATTTAGTTCCTTATTTTTATTTTTAATAATGTTCAAGTGAGTACAGATACCCATGAAGTTGTTGTCTCTGGCACTGGCATTACAGACAATTGTGAAACACCTAATAGCAGTGCTAGGATGGGAATTCCTGTACCTAGGAAATGCAATTCAGTCTTTCAACCACCAAGTCATCTCTTCAGTCTTTCTTGGGAAATTTTTAACAAGTAGGAATTTGCATCTTGTTTTCCAAAGAAAAACAAATTTTCTCCAATTCCAGAGTGATGTAACTCTACGTATAGAAGTTATGTGTCATCAGCACTGGAACTGGTTTAGCTCAGTGTAAATATAGTCATAGGTATCCACATATATCTACTCACCATAAAGCATGTGTGTAATATGCATGAAAATATGAATTACAGCCAGGCAGCATGTGAGCACATGCAGTAAGAAAGCATGACTGTCTGGACAAGAAATGCAGAAGAGAGCCAGGGAGACAATGGATGTCTGTAACAAACAGACTTTTCTTGGAGGTTTTATACACAATATGTCATTTTGTCCTCTGGAAATTAGAATTGTCCAACTCACCTTCATATAACCAGTCAGCAATACCATTAAAAACAATTCCTTCTTTTCCTGAAGATGTCAGTCGTAAAGAACTGCTCTTGATATCAGGTTGATAGTAGATATTGTTTTCAAAAATATAAATCTGTATTAGGAAACAGGAAATAAATAAAAACCCAAACATGTTAGTATACCTTTCTTAAATGTTTGTGTTAAGGTATGAACTCTGGATAGCTAATGGTGTTATTCTCTACCTGCTTTCAAACTGATATCATTTCATGTTTATATTCATACAGCATTGAATGACTAATACCTGTATATATCCTTCCTTATCTTATAGATATCAGGCTGTCATTTGGAAATTTTTGCATGGCCTTTCTACTTTTAAATCTATATTTTCATCAATGATATTTCATCTACTTAATAATGCTTGTCTTGTACTGCCAAATTGTTTTGGCTGTGAAATGATATTTTGCAAATTCAAAGAGACTGATGACTGCCACTAGATGCTATTTTAATAACAGCAAACTGACTCCTGACTCTTTGCTATGCTTCAATATGAGGTCTTTGTTTCTATATAAATGTGCTTGATGATCAATAAAATAATCTTGGAAAATTCTACCTCTTCTGTCCATATTGACTCGCATGGTCCCTAATGACAAGCAGCAATAAAATTCCTTCAAGCTGGTAAACAAAATGCAGCTTTCCATAGACCCATATCCTTTGACAACTCCTTCTTCAGGAGCATGAAGGGGCTCTAGCAGGCTCTGGCATGGCAAGCATGGCTTTAGCAGGCATTGCTCTTCCCCCATTCCCTCTGCCTTGCTACAAAGCCCTATATTACATTCCTAAAATTAGCCAAGATTTATTTCCTCATTTGGCCACTTCCTCCCCTTAAAGCTGACCACTGAGATACAGCTATCAAACTATTGAAGTACAGCGATTAAAAGCTCGCTAACTAACCTGCCCAATAAAAATTAAACACCTTATCATAACAGGTGTTTTCCCCTTTAACCTTTATAAACTGCCATTTGCCTATGGGACATGTCTGTCACAAAGGCAGTTCATTGTTCCTCCAGGTTAAATATCTGTCCTCCATTGTTCTTTTCCCTTCTCCTTCATCCCCAAACTCCTGTCATTGTCTTTCTGGGGATGAGGACTTCATCTTGTAGTTCTTGTACTGACTGTGGTCCTTTCAGATAATAGTATTAATAGTATAGCATCATGCCTGAGAGCTGAAGAATTTCATTATGAATGAGTTTTGGGGTGTATGTTTGTGTGTTTGAAGCAAGTGTATACACTGAATAAGACTGTTGAAGCTGAAGGACCGCTTTAGGTGTCTTTCCCAAGAGTTGCATGTATATTTTTTAAGAAAGTTTCTTTCATTAGCCTGGGACGTGCCAAGTCAACTAAACTGGCTGGCCAGAGAGCCCCAATGATCTCAAGATCTCTATCTCCGGGTAGGGCTAGGATTATAAACTAGGTAGCATGCTCGGCTGTTCTTAAATGACAACAATTGAAATCAGGTCCTCATACTTACAATGCAAGTGTGTTACCTATGAAGTCATTTCCCAAACCCCCAAAGAGTCTTAAATTGAACATATCAATAAGGTTTCCAAAATAATTTAAATCATAATAGCTCCAATACCAGGATCAACAATGCTCACAAAAAAATGATGTCTTTTTTGTAGAAAATTCAAGATAAAATTACTAATTATTCATTCTCAAAAATGTCTTTGATGCCAAATATTTGAAATTGTTCATCCTTTTATAGAAAAAACATTTCTTCCACATATTAGGGTCTAAATTGGTAGTTATATCTACTAATTGGTGTTTAAACAGTGAAAGATGACCCAGTCCTGTCTTTTTTTCTTTCTGCCCTACCCAGGAGCATATACTACCGGTAATTGCTGGACCTGTGAACATCCTAAATTATTGGTGGGATAATGGTGAGCATGACCAGTTTCCCACCCACAAGTAAACTTAGATGTTGTAGAAAGCAAGCAAGAAATGAAGTGATGGCTTTACTTAGTTTTAGATACACATTACATAGTACAATCTGCCCTTCATTCATCTTCTTCCTGCTACCACCTATTTATTTCCAGGTGTAAAAGCAGTGGGCCCACCATAGTGGTTAAGAAATGAACTAAGATGGATGGTAGAGCATGATCACCATGTCAATAGCCTATAGTTACAGATTCTACCAGCAACAGTGTTGTGTGTGTGCGCATGTAATTTGTTGTTTTCATAGAAGTATTACCTCAAAGTTTTAGCCAGCTTAAAAGAAAATAAGGGTGTGACTACAGTGGAACTATAAATCCTGCTCCAGGCCTCTGATGCCCAGTTCTGTGCTGTGCAGACACACATTCACAAACCCACAAGCACACATAATTAAAAATTGGAGGATCCATAAAGATACACTGCCGCTGGGAGAGTGTTGGGACTGTCTTCCATTGTAGCTTGCAGTTGGAGAAAACGTAAATAAAAGCAACAACAGATGGCAGCAATTGCCAACATGGAAATTAAGAAAGTTTGGTGGCAACTCTTATATCTATATAGAATGCCTCTGTCATCCCCCTATTTGCTAGTATATATTCAGCTTGGTTCTATGCATTGAGTTTTCCCAACAGCATTTAGCACAGAATTGCCTATGTCATCTGGAAGTCCTTGTCTTTGTTCTTTCAAATCAAGACTAAGAAGTTATCTTATGCCAGGCAGTGGTGGTGTGTGGCTTTAATTCAAGCACTCAAGAGGAAGAGGCAAACAGATCTCTGTGAGTTTGAGGCCAGCCTTACCTACAGAGCAAGTTCCATGGTTATATAAAGAAACACTGTCTCAAAAAAATAAAAAGAAAAGAAAAGAAAACAAATCAAAAGAGTAAAGTATTGTTCTACTGCTATGAAGAGACACCATGATCAAGGCAAATCGTATAAAAGAAAGCGTTTAATTTAGGGCTTGATTACACTTTCAGAGGTTTAGTCAATGACTATCATATCAAGAAGCATGGTAGGAGGCAGGAAAGCATTGTGCTGTGATGTGGAATTCCCCTCTGTATGGTATGAGGCTGTTTTATGTGAGTTTGAGGCCAGCCTGGTCTACAAGAGCTAGTTCCAGGACAGGAACCAAAAGCTACGGAGAAACCCTGTCTCGAAAAA
>NC_022013.1:7347026-7353117 GCF_000317375.1 Microtus ochrogaster | reverse complement strand
CGAAAAAAAAAAAAAAAAAAAAAAAAAAAAAAAAAGAAAAAGAAAAGAAACGGTTTCCGTCAATGGCTTAGCTGAGTAAAGCCAGGCACAGCATCCAAACATAGATATAGAAAGAAAGTAGGTGGAGTTAAGGAAAAGCCATGTAGCTGCCAAAGGAGACAGATACCTAGAACCTTTACCGCTAAACGACAGCCTCGTGGGGATACACAGATGAATAGAAACTGGTTAATTTAATATCTAAGGTCTAGTTAGAAATAGGTCTGAAACATTGGCTTAACACTGTTATAATCAATATAGTTTCTATGTGGCTATTTGGGTCTGAGCAGTGGGAAAGGAATGAGCAGCCTCCATTTACTGTGCTGTTAAAATAGCTGAGAACTTTGCATCCTAATGTACAAGCTGAAAAAAAGACTTGACCTGGAATGGGCTATTGAAAATTCAAAGCCCACCTAAATAACACAATGGGAAACATGAGCTTCTAGTTCAGGGTAAATCATTATAGAGGACACCTGACTCCCTCTCTTTGTCTGTCTTTAGTCTCTCTCTCTTTCTTTCCCTCCTTCCTTCCCTCCTGCTCTCCAAGTTCATTTCTTCTTTTTTTCTTTTCTTTTTTGATTTTTGTTGAGCTCTTCATTTTTCTCTGCCCCCCCCCCGCTTCTCCCCTTCTCTTCTATCCTCTTCCAAGGTCTCTATGCTCCTAATTTACTCAGGAGATCTTTTCTTTTTCTACTACCCATGTAGATTATACCTATGTATAGGTATAATCTCTTAGGGTCCTCGTTGTCTCATTGTTGTCTAGGTTCTCTGGGATTGTGATTTGTGGGCTTTTTTTTTTGCTTTATGTTTAAAAACTACTTATGAGTGAGTACATTTGGTAATTGTCTTTCTGGGTCTGGGTTACCCCACTCAAAATGATGTTTTCTAACTCCATCTATTTGCCTGCAAAATTCAAGATGCCATTATTTTTTTCTGCTGTGTAGTACTCCATTATGTAAATGTGCCACATTTTCCTTATCCATTCTTTGCTTGAAGGGTATGTAGGTTGTTTCCAGGTTCTGGCTATGACAAACAATGCTGCTATGAACATAATTGAGTACATGTCCTTGTGTATGACTGAGCATCCTTTGGATATTTGTCCAAAGTGGTATTGATGGGTCTTGAAAAGGTTGTTTCCTATTTTTCTGAAAAATCACCACACTGACATCCAAAGGGACTGTACCAGCCTGCATTCCCACCAGCAATGCAGGAGTGTTCCCTTTACTCCACATCTTCTACAGCATAGTTGTCATCAGTGTTTTTGATCTTAACCATTCTTACAGGTGTGAGATGGAAACACAGAGTTGTTTTGATTTGCATTTCTCTGATGACTAAGGATGTTAAACATTTCCTTAAGTGTTTTACAGCCATTTTAGATTCATGTTGAGAGTTCCCTGTTTAGATCCATTTTTTATTGGATTATTTGTTCAAAAGATGACCAATTTCATCATTTCTTTGTATATTTTGGAGATCAGACCTCTGTCTGATGTGGGGTTAGTGAAGATCTTTTCCAATTCTGTAGGCTGTTGTTTTGTCTTATTGACCATGTCCTTTGCTTTACAGAAGCTTTTCAATTTTATCAGGTCCCATTTATTAATTGTTTCTCTCAGTGTCTGTGCTACTGGGGCTGTAGTCTCCTGTGCCAATGCATTCAAGTGTACTTCGCAGTTTCTCATCTATAAGGTTCAGTGTGGCTGAATTAATGTTGAAGTCTTTGATCCATTTGGAATTGAGGTTTGTGTATGGTAAGAGATATGGGTCTATTTTCATTCTTCTACATGCTGATATCCAGTTACACTGGCATCATTTGTTAAATATGCTTTCTTTTTTCATTTGATATCTTTTGGTTCTTTGTCAAAAATCAGGTGTTCGAAGGTGTGTCGATTAATATCCAAGTTCATTTCTAAGTAGCTCAAAGCCACACTTCCAAATCCTTCTAAAACAATTCCACATAACAGGGACCAAGCACTCAAACTTATAAGTTTATGGGGATGTGGGAAGGGATTCTCATTTTAATCACCACAGAAGTGTAATTACTAGGATCACAATGAGATTTTATTCTAATTTTGGGTGGAATTTTCTCTTTGTTATCCAGAGTACTTTCTCTGGATTCCTTTGTACAAGCAATGCATATGTTTGACATTTTCATATCACAGTCAGCACTTGTGTTTATTGATCAGTTGAGTAGTTCACTGGTAGTTATTCAGATATGAGGCACGATCTCTTTGTTATTTTGATGGGTATTTCTTTTTGATTAATGAATATATTTATATCTGTGTGAAGATTATAGATGCTCGTATGTCAGTGAATAAATTGTCAATGTTAATTTCAAAGATTAATGGTCTCTGTGATGGCAAAATTAATTTGGCACATGGGCTAATTGACAACAGATGTTTAATAATTATAAAAATTAAATATTTATTTGATTTTTAATTTTGTGTGTTCATGTGAGAGTATGCATATATGAGTATGGGTGTCAGTGGAAGCCGAAAGAGGGCACCAGATCTCATGAACATGGAAACACAGATGGTTGTGAGCTGTCCATTAGGGGTGCTAGGATTGAACTCAGGTCTTCTGCAAGAGCAGTACACACTCTTCACCAATGAGCCAACTCTCTAGCCTCTTTATATTCCTAGAAGAATGCTGTCTGGTGACAATTAGGGTAGTCACCAATGTAATGACAGGAGAAGGCCATTTCAGGCACCTTCTCCACTATTGGTAGTAGTCTTAGCTACGGTCATCCTTGTGGATTCCTGCGAGTTTTCCAAGGATCACGTTTCTCCCTAACCCCCAAACTTCCCCCCAACCAAAATATTTTTTCATTATTCTTAACATCCATCCCCCAACCCAATCCCTCATGTTCCCATACCTCCATACAACCTGATCCCAATTCACAAGATCTCTTCTATTTATCCTTCCCAGGGAAATTCATGTCTCTTTCCTTGAGCCCTCCTTATTATCTAACTTCTTGGGGCTGAAGATTATAGCCTGGTTAGTCTTTGTGTTATATCTAATATCAAATTATGAGTACATACCTTGGTCAGTATGATTTATTTTTCTAGTTCCATCCATTTACCTGCCAATGTCATGATGTCATTGTGTTTTACTGATTAGTAATATTCCATTATGTAAATGTACCACATTTTCTCTATCTATTCTTAAGTTGAGGGGCATCTAGGTTGCTTCCAATTTCTGGCTATTTTGAGTAATGCTGCTATGAACATAGTTGAGCAAGTGTCCTTGTGAAATGATTCAACATTCTTTTGGTATATGCCCTAGATTGGTATAGCTGGGTCTTGAGGTAGATTGATTCCCAATTTTCTGAGAAATTGCTATATTGACTTTCATAGTGGCTGTACATGTTTTCACTTCCACTAGCAGTGGAGGAGTGTTACTCTTGCTCCATATCCTCTCCAATATAGGTTGTCATTAGTGGTTTTGATCTTAGTCATTCTTATAAGATAAGATGGTATCTCAGAGTTGTTTAGATTTGCATTTCCCTGATGGCTAAAGATGTTGAAAATTTGTTAAGTGTATCTCAGCCATTTGAAAATCTTGCATTGAGAATTCTCTGTTTAAATCTATATCCCATTTTTAAATTGGATTATCTGGTATTTTGGTGTCTAGTTTCTTTAGTTTCTTATATATTTTGGAGATCAGCCCTCTGTCAGTTGTGGGGTTAGTGAAGATCTATTCCCATTCCACTGGCTATTGTCTTATGCTGTTGACGGTGTCCTTTGGTTTACAGAAGCTTGTCCATTTCAGGAGATTCCACTTATTAGTTGTCAATCTCAGTATCTGCACTACTGGTGTTATATTCAGGAAGTTGTCTCCTGTGCTAATGCGTTCAAGGCTACTTCTCACTTTCTTTCAGCTTCAATGCAACTGTATTTATGTTGAGGTCTTTGATGTACTTGGACTTGAATTTTGTACAGGGTGATAGAAATGGATCTTTTTGTATTTTCTACAGTCTGACATCCAATTATGCCAGCACCATAATATGAAAGCATCACCAGGCCTTTTTCTGACATAGTTTCTGATTCATGTTTCAATTTCAAGTTCCTACTTGAGTGCCTGCCTTAATTCCCCTTAATGATGACCTATGATTTAGAATTGTAAGCCAGTAGACCCTTTCCTCCTCTAAATTGCTTTTGGTCATTAAATTTGCCCAGCATCAGAATGAAACTAGAACAATAACTTGTTAAATTCCTTAAGCATGTATGGTATAGAAAACTGAACACTTGTTTTAAAATATTGTTTTGGGGATCTACCTCAGTTTTTAGAATGTTTGTCTAGCATTCATGAAGTCCTAGGTTCAATTTCCTACACTATATGTAATCTGAATTGTAACTGCATACCTGTAATCTCAGCACCAAGATGATGAAGGTAGGAGGAATACAAGTTCAAGCCAAGAAAACAGAAGGCTATATCTTTTTTTTTTAAAAAAAAAGGAAACAAAGAAAGGAAGAGAAAAAGAAAATAATTTTGTAACATGCTATTTTGAAAATGAGCTATATGAAAATCTTGCAGTGATTAGGCAAGAGAGATGGCATACATTCACACAGACATACACACATAAATATAGATATTATAGGCACTTGATGATTTATGACTACATATAGGGACAAATACCATACTTTCTTTAGACAGACAAAAACACAATATATGGACATCATTAAAGCAAAATTATAACGTGTGTATGTACTCGCATGGATCACAAATATTGTAAAAATTCATCACCTTGAATTTCATCATACATATAAGATGATTTTGCAAGACATAATATTTATGACTATATTGAGTGTGTGTGTGTGTGTGTGTGTATACACTCATGCATGTGTATATAGGTACGTGCAAAAGACAGAGGAGTTGAATTATCCACTGATGGAGTTATAAGAGATGACCCACCTTGGGCGGTGGTGGCACACGCCTTTAATCCCTGCATTTGGGAGGCAGAGGCAGGCGGATCTCTGTGTGTTCGAGGCCAGCCTGGTCTACAAGAGCTAGTTCCAGGACAGGAACCAAAAGCTAAGGAGAAACCCTGTCTTGAAAATTAAAAAAAAAAAAAAGAGAGAGAGAGAGATGACCCACCTAAAGTGGTTAAACTCAGGTCTTCTGCAAAAGCAGTAAGCGCTCTTAACTGGAGTTATCTCGCCTTTATAATCAACTAGCTGCTAGCTGTGTATAATGTACTAATTCTACTTTGCTACAGAATCATCTCTGGGACAGAAAACAGACCAATCAAACCACCTACCTCTGACACTCTTAAAACAAGGTCTTTATGCAGTAGTTTTCATTAGCTATCCTAACACCTAGGAGGTGATTTTAAACACCCCATCTCTTTTGAATACATACAAATTCCTTAAAGTATTTGTCATGTTTCCTTGATGCATCAGATTTCACTGAATATTCAAGGAAAATGTTCTTGCCAAGCAACAAAGAACCTTACATTTTAAGAAAAAGTTTGAAGGAATTACTGTTTAATTTCAGGAAGTAAAAAAATCAAGAAGAAATGGAAGTCTAGTTTGATTTTTATAGCTTAGACTCCTCTGCTATCATTAAAAGAGTACAAATAAAACCTAAGTGCTTGGGTCTTATAATTAAAATAATTAAAAGACAAAGGAGACAATAATAATTCTTATTAAATATATGAAAAGACTACAACGGTGATGTACTGCTTAAGAAAGGCAAACTGCTCCGTGCACTTTTTTTAATTGGTATGTATTAAGCTTTACATTTTTCTCTGCTCCCCTCCCCTCTGTGCACTTTCTAAATCTTACTGACTTTTGACAGATCAGAACATCTATAGAACAGAAAGCTGCAGAAACTCCACTCCAAATATATGCATTACAGACATGTGTGTATAGATGGAAAGACACTTCAATAAATAGACGGGTATATTTTTATATCAGGGAACCCTGATTGCTCTTCAAGCTGATGAGGGAGAGGGACTTGATCAGGGAAGGGGGAGGGAAATGGGAGGCGGTGGCGGAGAGGAGGCAGAAATCCTTAATAAATAAATAAATTAAAAAAATCTAAAAAAAGTAACATAAAA
>NC_022013.1:7342204-7346924 GCF_000317375.1 Microtus ochrogaster | reverse complement strand
TATATCTCATTGTGTACAGTGCTTGCCTAGCATGTACAAATCCTTTGGTTTAATCCCTAGCACAGCATAAATTATGAATAATGGTGTATGCTTAAAATTTAAACACTTGGGAAATAGAGGCTGGAATATGAGGAGCTTAAGGTCACTTCTAACTACATTGCAAGTGCAAGGCTAACCTGGATTATACAAAATCTTTTCTCAATACCAACAAAAACCAGGACAGATCTGAAATCAGGGATACAACTTATGAGAGCAAACCATAAATTTTGAACTCAAAGTTATGATTCCCAAAGTCAGAAAGCAGTAAGAGACTACAATAGGAACTCTTAGGGATTTGGGCCATGTTGCTTTTCTGCTCTCAGCACCATCTGAATGGGATGTTAAAACGTTCAGCTCTAAATACTTTGCTTGATTCATGCTGAAATCAGTTTAAAGCAAAGGAAAATGTTGCATGGGATTTATTATTAGTTATCATTCACCTTAAGTATGACCATGAAGAATTGTGTCAGTATTTCACTGAAAGCCTCAATGCAACCACCAGCTTTTCTCTTTATGAAATCCTGTTTCCTTAATTTTCCAGTATGTGATAAATTCTCAGTGTTCATTTCTCAGTGCTAAGTCAAACTATGAGCACAAGTTAAATAGTTTGATTACCTCTGACATCTGAACTTTAATAAATCTCTCTGTTGGTTATGAAGTACTACATTCATTTTGTTATAGGACCATCTCTGAGACAGAGAATAGCCCAATCAAATCATTCATGTCTACTGGGCATCCATCTCTGGCATTCTCCAGATAGGGTCTCTATGCAGTATTTCTCATTCTTCAATATGCATGACTTTTCATTCAGGAAGCTCATTCAAAGTGCTGCCCTCAGAAAACCTCCACCACATGTCACAGACTTACAAAATGTGAACTATAACCTTCTGTGCTATAAATTCTTACTTCTGAACTTTAATTGTTCCATATTTCCAATTCTTATCTTTTACATATACACTTTCTATCAGAAGAAAAATGGATATCAGATAAAAGTCAATGAAAAAGGCAAATCCTCTCTACTCCAGTCGAGAAAATTCACCTAGCTTCAAAAAAACCATACTATGAATAAGTTGTTTCACTGGAAAAAAAAGAATAATGAATATATTTTGTGTTCAGATAAATAAAATGGAATCTACAGGATATAGTCTTCAAGTGTATTACTACTGTAAAATATTCCTTAGTATAAATCATCCTCTGTGACTTAAGGAGACTATTACCTAGGTATTTTGTGCTCATTTTCCCCTCTTTTTTTTTTATTATTTCACTGTTCCCTCACGACAGCATATACTTGAATTAATTCCTTTTTTTATTACTTAATATGAACCAAAAGCACTAGGTACTAGGCTAATCCTTGGGTATTGTAATACAGAAAAAAACATAGAATTTGATAGGACTTTCCAATGAAATATGTCTCAGTCACTTCTCTCATTGCTGTGACAAATTACCTGAAGAAAAGTCACCTTAAAGAAGGAAGTATTTATTGTGGCTCCAGTGTCAGGCTATGGGCCATCGTGGTGCAGAAAGTATAGCGGCAGATGTGTGAGACAGCTGATTATATTACGTACACAGTCCAGATGCAGATATATGAATCTTGATATGAACGTTGGTGTCTGCTCATTTTCTCCTTTCCACGTAATCCACTACTACAACCCAAGATGGTCTCATTCGTCTAACAACCTCAACTAACCTAATCCAGATACTTCCACAAGGACATGCCTTAAGATTTGTCTCTATAGGTATTCTAGATTCTGTCAAGTTGATAACAATATAAACCATCACAAGAGCACAGGAAAATTACTGTAGATATGATAGATAAGAATAAAGAAAACCAGAAAGTACCCAATATGAATGACAGCAGAAGTTTAAGTAGAAATAAACATGAAATTAAGTCTAAGATTTTAAATATTAAATAAATGTGGAGAAAAGGAATACTAACAACATATAATAATTTTTAGTAGTGAATTCATTGACAGTTTTCCATGACCCTATTTAAAAAAGAAAAAAAGAAGGAGATTTGTAGCTTGTTTTGTTTTGTATTCGGTGCCCAGGGCTAAGAACAAAGCTTTGTATATGTGAAGCAACTGCCCTCCCATGTAGCTATATCCCCAGACCATCAAACGAGATTTCTATCAAAGAGACTTGGAGTTACAATCCCTCCTCCCCAGTTCAATCTTTTGGTGATATTGAACAGCAGACAGACTTCAGCCTTCATTTTCATTGTTTGTAAAGAGTCAGTCTAGGAAGTCCAGGTTTTCTCCCAGAGGTCTACAGCTCAAGCCATAGATCCAGATTGGTGTAATCCTTCAGGCAGGAATGGAGATATTTTGAAGAGATACTTTGTCTCCCTCTGTTTGGCTAGCATATTACAGAGACAACAAATCCCAATGACTAAAATTTCCACAGATATGTGGTTTTTAATTACTTAGATTGCAGTATTTGGGAGCCTGAAGAGAGAGCTCAATGGATAAAAACACATACTACAAAAGCATGAAGACTAGAGTTCAAATCCCCAATACCCAAATAAAAAGATGTCAAAGCTACACAAGGGTATAACTCTGCTTTAGGGGGATGTGAAAGGTCTTAGGGTCTTAATGACTGCCAGGTTCAGTGAGATGCCCTCTCTCTAGGGCATGGTAAGGAGCGATAGAATAGAAAGCCTAACATTTCCTATAGGCTTCAATGTTCACGTACCACACACACACACACACACACACACACACACACACACACACACACATTTTATTGTTCATTAACTGTCTTTTCTTTTGCCTTTAGTTGAATGTTGCATTCTATAAGTGTGTTCTAGAATTTCTAGAATGTGTGTAAGAACCCTAATACTCATCCCTAACCCAACCAGCAGATTACATATTGGTCTGTAAATCTCCCTCCCCTGACTCCACGGACTGAGGAAATGGAAAGATGTTCCTGAGAACAAAAAAACATCCACAGTCCCCCAGGGTCTCCCTCAATGGTAGCCATAGTTGCAGGTTCAGACCTCTTACTGGATTTTGAAGTGGTATTTTAATCAGCTTTTCCTTAACATGTCTCTAGTGCTGAAAATTGCCTAGCCTTTTTGCCTTCTGCTCACCTCTCAACCAGACAATTCTGGCCTTAATGTCCTCCTAATGCAAAAATTCCTTCCTAGAGGAAGAAGATTAGGGAAAGTCAGGAAGAAAACAAAACTCCCACTTTCCAGGAAGCTGCAACATACAAGCTTCACAGTAACCGCCCCTAAGGTTCAAACAGCAGTAAACAATTGCCAGGTAAAGGCCTGTGCTACCTGCAGACTTTCCCACCAGCTGAGCTGCCTTCAAGTAATTCAGAGTTCTAGAGATGTTGCTTTCTTGAGCATCATCCACCTTGAAGTGACTTTTGTGATTCATCTATCAATTTTTCTACTCTTGTAGGAAACTTCTTACTTACACCCCTGCAAGCAATCTCAAGAAACTCATTAGTTCACCAAGCTAACCTTTGGTAGATCTGTTTACTTTGGTCAGTTCTTGGCTCTCTATCTGGGAAGAACAGCCATTTTCTCAGGTCTCCCCAAGAGAAGTCACGCAATATTTCCCAGTGGCTCTGAGTAAGTAGGAATCCATTTTTGTTACCTTCTCAGAAGTTCTTAATTAGCAGGTGGCAGGCAACCATTTAAGCTTGGATACCCTCAGGGTAGGAAGTTCTTTCCAGGTTCCAGGCTAAATGAACTAACATCCTTCGCTCAGATAGGTGACCTCATATTTACTCATCTATGGGTCACCACAATGTATATGCCCTATGCACCTAGTCATTGAGGTTAAAATAATTTGTTTTCAGATTTACTGCAATTCTGTTTATTGCAAATGGAAAGCCCAAAACTCTTAAAATAAGAGTTTCCACTACAGAGGGTGGAGACAACTGGAAGAAATTCTCATATGCTTATCAGTGAGTTTGAGCCTAATGCTTTCCAGTTTATGGGCATGCTGATAAGAAAACAAATTGAAAAATGCAGAAAGTGGAACCGAGCTTGGCTATCTCCCATGCACATTTCTCCCACTACTCCGGGCTCTTTATTCTACTTCCTGCAATTTCAAGTCATCCTTGGTCACAAATGAAGTAAAGTTGGACATTTTATTTATTTATTTTTTTATTGAAGAGAAGAAACATTCAACTACTTCCTTTCCTATATTTTTCAAAATTACTGGATACTTGTAAAAATAACCATAAATACTAGGCTCAGTCGTGTTAAACCTATGTCCAGAACTAAACTGTTTATTTTCGTATTCTTTTGTGAGCCTAAATACAATTAAACCAGTGACGAGTTGAGCATAGGTGTCATTTAAGTTTAAACATATTGAGTGGGTCAGTCTAAACAAAGTTGTATATTATTTTGTTTCCCTCCTAATGTTCTTCTGAGTGGCTTGTCACTTGCACTTGTATTTCTCTATATTATAAAACTCAATAGAATCTACCTGTGATGTAAGAATTACTGTAATATGGCATACTAAAATTATTTTTGATAGGGAAAAAGCAGGGGAGAAGTAATTTAATCTAGAAATATGATTCTTGGTTGTATTGGATAGGGTTCTCCAGAGAAACAGTACTTATAGAATGGAAAGATAGATAGATAGATAGATAGATAGATAGATAGATAGATAGATAGATAGATAGATAGATATAGAGATAGATAGATATAGAGATAGATAGA
>NC_022013.1:7310447-7342104 GCF_000317375.1 Microtus ochrogaster | reverse complement strand
GATAGATATAGAGATAGATAGATATAGAGATAGATAGATAGATAGATAGATAGATAGATAGATAGATAGATAGATAGATGATAGATAGATACATAGGTACATAGATTCATGGATACATTTCATATGTATGAAATTTATTAGAATGTATTACAGTCTGTAATCCAACTAGTTTAACAGTGGCTCTCTTCCAAGAGAAGTTCTAACAATCCAGTAGTTGTTCAGTCCATGAGACTGTATGTCTTGGCTGATATTCAGTATACTCAAATCCTGAAGAAGTAGGATTTAATGCCATTGAAGGAATGGACTTGCCAGCAAGACTGAGGGAAAGCAAGCAAATAGACCTTGTCCTTTATGTACACTGAAGTCAGAAGATGTGGCCCCAATTAAAGGAGAATCTACTTACCTCAAAAGATCTGAATTAAAGGTTTATTTTTTAACCTCAAAAAATCTGGGTTAAACGTGGGCCTCCCCATTTCAAATGATTTAATTAAGAAAAAACAATCTCAAGATGGGTGTGATAGTGCCCACTTTTAATCCTAGCATTTGGAAGGCAAAGGCAGGTAGATCTCTTTTAGTCCAAGGCTAGCGTAGTTTTAAAAAGAGAAAGGAAGGAAGGAAGGAAGGAAGGAAGGAAGGAAGGAAGGAAGGAAGGAAGAAGGTCTCCCCCAGGTGTAGCCAGCTGCTTGGATTTTAGTTAACTCCAGATGTAGTGATGTCGATAACACACATTACTGAGTCCTTTTCTTACCTCACATACCCCTTCCTTTCAGTATGGATATTAGCTGTATGTGTGGACACGCTTGTGGAAGCCAAAGGGTCAATGTCCACCTCAATCGATTCTCCACCTTATTGCTTTTGAGACTGTTGTTTACTCCATCTGAATCTCACTGATTAGCTAGGCTAGTTGGACAATAAACCCCAGATGTTCACCTGTGTTCACCTCCCCATTGTTGGGATTACAAACCTGATGTCCCCATAATTGTTTTTCACATATATATATTCTTAAGATTGAACTCAGTTCTCCATGATTGCATGGTGATTACTTTTCAATTGGACACATCCCTCTAACCCTCCAACTGAGATCCCTTCTTAATAACTGTATGTTAATTCTGGGGAATATTGTTCTGAAGATGAGCTGCATCTGAAAACTTGTGGCAGATCCTTTTTCTCTCTCAGTCTGTTGGCCACCAGGTTGAGAGGAAGAGGAGCAGTAGCAGCAGCAGAAAGTTCTGTACACAACCCATGAGCATGAAAGAGACAGCTTTCCAGGAGACAGACTTCGTTGAATCAGTTTAACTTTATTCCAGAGTGTAATGAATGTATAGGATTGGGAAGCCTGGGAACAAACCCTAACTTGCATTCAGTGGCATGCTCCTATCATAAGGCTCCCAGCACAACTCTTAGCTTTCATATGTGCAGCCGTGGAGCCTTCTAACAGGGTTCTGTGGCAGGGTTTAAGCTAGAGAGAAGTTGGTAGTCTGGTTTAGAGACAGCTTTCAGATGAGGTCAGTAGTCCAGGCCCAGAGATATTCTCTGGATAGGGGTGGGTAGAGGCAGGAAATTCTGATGGAGGGCGGGAGCCTTATGTTGCTGAGCTATTGAGATAAGCTTCCAGGCAACAGGGACAATGTGACCACTTCCAGTCAGGAAAAATCTTCTAACCAAAATTTACCAGGAAGATATACATCTAGCTTTGGAGATAAAAAAATAAGGAAAGTTCTCTGAAAGAATCTCACCACAATTTTAGAATCTTCCTCTTCAGTTTTAATTAATCTGAAGACATTTTTCTAGACCCTTTTGTACAATAGAAAAACAGAAAGTGAAAGATGGCAGCCATCCCAAAGCTAATGTAATATTAACAACCTAGGCACAAGGAAATCTCCAGCCAAACCTTCCAAGGTCTTTTCAGGTGGGTCTCTTGGTGATACAATAGAAAATAAAGCAGAGAAAAATCATGTACTCAATTACTGCTGTTTTTTTCCACCAGTCTTTTGTAGGAGTTGAGTGCTCTTTCCTAAGTTCAATGTTTATAATGTTATTATGTTAGAAGAGACAAAAGAGAGAGTGACAAAAATACAGAATCAGGAGGTAAAGACCTGGTTCAGTGGTTAAGAGCAATTGCTGCTCTCACAGAAGTCTGGAGTTCAGTTCCCTTGACCCACTTCAATTAACTCACAACCCTAGAGGATGAGCATCTTGAGGTATCAGATAATATGTGGCATTTGTAAGTGAACTGCTGGGAAAGGATGCTCTAAAGCCACCACGGTGACAAAGATGGAAGAATCACAGAGATGAGAACCCACGTCTGGTGGGAAAGACAGTGTTCATGTCAGTGAACACAGTGAAAGAGCTGGGAAGGGAATGTTGACTTGATAAATAGCAAAATTAAATGAGTCTTGTAGTGAATGCAAAACAACACAGGACCAATTGCTAGTAGCAACAATTCTCCTCTCTCTCTCTCTCTCTCTCTCTCTCTCTCTCTGTCTCTCTCTCTCTCTCTCTCTGTCTCTCTCTCTCTCTCTCTGTCTCTGTGTGTGTGTGTGTGTGTGTGTGTGTGTGTGCATTTTCAAGTTTGTGTGTACATGTGTATGTGCTTGTGGAGGCCTGTTTCCCTCGGCCCTTAGCTCTAACAGTATGTATTTAAATATATCCAATCTTCCAACAGTCTTTGCAAATAAATTTTAAAAAGAATAACTGGTACTCTTCTCCTAAGAGATAAACATTATTTTTTAACCCAAATTAAGAAACTTTGACTTTTATCTGGTAGGTCATCTTTACTCCCCTAATGTCCTCACATTCTAATTATCCAGTCTTATCCTGGTTTTGTTGCCCACTCTCTGCTGTGCCAACGTTTCTCTCTGCCCCCAGTATCCAGTGGACCTCATGGATCTCCTACAGCTGTCTTACTCTGTGGGTCAAATGGAGCACATTGGAGGCTGGAGTGACCAAAGTTGGCACCAAAAGGGTAACGGTTAGAAAAAGGTGGAAAATTAAAAGACAGTGACATCACAAAGCCGTGAAAAGTATTCCTAGCCAAGATGGCACTGAAGGGGAACAAGGAAGAGAAGAGACCTGGCATATTTACAAAAACAATGATTTGAGTTAAAGATGGGGTAAGATGGCATAAAGTGCCTGATGCCCTCCTGATCTCCATTAGGGCTATAGGAGCCACAGCTCATGCGGACAACTGCTGATGTGATTGGCTAATTCCACTTCCACTTCTTCTTGCTTTATGAGTTGCATGCTGTAAGGAAATAAATGAGTTCCTGCTTGACTTGACTCCCCTCTGCATAGGATTGTCTCCGGATGGGGGCGGAGGGAGGGCTATGTGGCTAGTAGTGCATTTCCCCTCCTCAGCCAGGGCCAGTCTTGGTCAGCTGGCTCAATTCTTTGGCAGGGTCTACAGAGGGACCCCATACTACTCTACCCCATATCCCTTTGTCTCAATTGTAGGTCCCACAGGCATTGTCTCCCAGGAAACCCCCAGGCAGGTCACAGCAGGTCATTCTGCAGGCAAGGGAATCAGGTAGGCAGGTGATCTTGACTCTGTCCTTTGCTTTAGTTCCAATCCCCAATCTTATCCCCAACATTGTAGCAGGCTGCCTGCTGGGGCTTCTCCTATCTCTTTACCCCACTCCCAGTGGCACACCCAGCTTTCTTCCCTCTTGTGGACTCTAAATCTGTCCCCCAATAGCCCATCCCCCTTCCTTACTGTCAGCTATCAATACCTAGAAGTACTTTTTACCTGGACCCTATGTGCCCACACCTGGGAGGATCCTACCAGGCTTTCCCTATCAGGTAACATATTCTCTTAAGAACCAGAGGGTACCCAACAAAGACAAGGTCAGATACAATCACGTCAAATCCAGATGCCTAGACACCAGCATAAAAACCACTATAATAACCAGAATAATGCATCTTTGCTAGAGCCCAGGAATCCTACCTAGTCTAGACTCTGAGAATTACATCATAGCTGAAGCACAAGACAGGACTTCAAAACAGCTACAAGGAATATGTTCGAGCACCTTAAGGAAGGTGTGATTAAAACCATTTGTGAAAACTCAAATGTTGGAATGAAATGAAAACAGTTCAAGACAGGAAATAGAGTCAATAAAGAAAATCACAAAGGGGAAACTCGAAATGAAAAATATGAAAATGAATAAATAAAATAAATGAAAATGAAAAAGAAAAAAATGAAAAACACTACCCCACCAACACTGGTGTAACAGGCTTATGTAAAGCACATTGTTTACATGAGCGCTGGGAATTCAAACCAGCATTCTTCCCCACTGAGGCAACTCCCCAGTCCTTGCTTCTGGATTGTAAGTATGTCAGAAACTCTTTAATTTCACTTCAACTGGATTCTACAGAGTAAATAGCACATTATAAATTCTAAACACAAACTTATTTTACTTTAAGAAAAATCTTAAGTTCGTGGTTTATTTCTTTACAGGGAATAATTTCTGTACTTTATTAACTGAATTCTTGAAGGTCATGACCTTTAGAGTAACATAAGGCACCAGAAACACTGAATTACTTAATAAATATTTTATTAGCTGCATAATTAAACGTGGATTAGGTATCAAGAGAATACAACTTAACTTTTATGAATAAGAACAAGAAAATCCCAATACTTCAAAAGTTCACAGAATTGTAGAAAAAAATCGAAGTGATTTTGCATCATTAATCTTTTAGGAAGACCTTTCACAAGTTACTTAAGCTCCAAGTATATTGGGAATAGCAAAAATATTAAATAATTTATGAATTTATTATTCTATCTATTGTTGGACAAGAATTACTACATCTAATGCAGACAGTAAGTTCTCACTTTTATTTATTTATTTTTTTTACCATGTAACCTAATTTTTGTCATTCAGCTTACAATCTGCAGAACTCTGAATAAATAAATTAAGCTCAGGCAAAGAAATGGCCCATGATTGCAAATTCATAGATTTCTGCTGTAAAAATAACATGACATATTTATGATGATAACTACTATCTATGTCACACACAGAGGGATACACAAATATATACAGATTACAGATCATGCAAAACTATAGTAGCATTTTGCTTAGACATATATGTGTGGTGTGTATGTGTACATGTATCTTTGAGTTTGCGTGTGTGTGTGTGTGTGCGCACAGAGATATAGTACATGTGTATATGGGGATACAAGAGTGTGGATGGGTGCACATATGCACAGAGCATGACAATACAATCTTGGGTATCATCTCTCAGTTACCAATACACCTGTTGAGGCAAGGTCTCACAGTGGCCTCCACCTTTGCTGAGTAGGCTAAGCTAGCTTCCAGGGATCCACCTGTCTGCATGCCACACCTCGCCATCACTGAGATTACAAATACTTGCCACTACATCCAACTTTTACCGTGGGATCTGGGTAATCTAATTCGTGCCCTCACAATTGCCAGGGAAGCACTTTTGGCAATTGGGATATCTCTGCAGCCTGTATACTATTATTTTTGGTTTTAATATTAGTATGTTTTACACAGAAGAGGAAACTGGGTGATTTATTGTTAGTCGTGTGTGTACAATTTTCAGTGTTCATCTCTGTGTCCTGGAGATGTGAGTTCCTCTGGAGTCACTTTTCTTTATACTGACAGGATGAATAATTCAGATCAGCACGAGTAAAGGAACACTGATGATGTCATAGAAGCAAATTCTTATAGCATGTGCCCCTATGTCTTTTCTGCCAGGCGACGCTTCCTGTACGATGATTCTTCACCATGTCTACGTAGAACTCCACAGGCTTTTGGATTCTTGTCATTAGGTGTAATTGTCTTATTCCCCTATCCGTGACAACACTTCATCTTTACCTCCAGTTTTGAGCAGTAAGTCTTGTGTGACTTCCTGTGAGTTGATTATGTTTAGGTTCAATGGACAACTTGGTCATACATGGCTTTTGACTTGGATATAATTTTGGATTTCTGTCTTTATTCCTTCAGATATTTCCTCTTGGCCTTTCTGTCTTCTCCTCAGACTCCAGTTATCATATGTCACACCTGCAACAGTTTTCCTACTGTTGTTCTAAACCTCTCAATGTTCTTCAAAACAAATGCTGGCTGTTGGTCTATGCTCTCTGTTTTCTGGTGCTGCTGTTCTGCTTATGATCCCAGTTGGCTCTGCAATTCCAAAAATGCCCCCAATGTCTTGTTCTTAATGTTTTACATATATCATTATAGGAGATGGGTTGGTGGTTTTATCCTTAAAGTGCTTACTAAACATGTATCCTGGTTAGACCCACAGCATCCGCATGTATTATGCCAAGAACAGAAGCATGTGTATGTAATTTCAAGGTTGGCCAGGCAGAGGCAAGAGGATCCCTGGGACTCATTGGTCTTCTAGTCTAGTTGAATTGATGATTTCCAGGTTTAGTGAGGGACTCTGCCTCAAAATAGGTTGGAGATCAATAGATAAAGATTCCTAAAGTCAACATCTGTCTTCCAAATACATGCAAACAGATATGCATACAGATGTGCTCTTATGCACATGTACACCAACACATATATACAAAAGAAAATATATGAGAGAGGAACACAGAAAATACATTCCTACGATAATTAACCCTGAATTTCCATTTGCTGTGCATTTACTTTTCTGACTTAGAGCTGCTAGCTACAAGAGTAGCTCTGCCGGCTTTTGCTGAAATGCACACACTTGCATTCAGCCAGAGATGAATGAATTTTCTACAGTCTCCTTCCTGACTTTCTCTCGCCTGCTTTGTACAAACTCACACAAGGTTATTCCTCGAACTGCTACCTGGAGGTCATTGTGTTTCCCTTTGGGGCTCTGCCCTAAAGATCAGCTGCCCTATGGATCAAAATAAGCTAACACCAGAGTTGGGACCCACAGTTTACCAGCCACTTGTAGGTCAGCTTTCTCACTTTCACAAATGTCTACTTTTGTGTGTATTCCTGCCTATTTCTGTGTGTGTTTATGTGTGTGCATCTGGGTATAGAAGTGTGTGCACATTCATCTATATTTATATCTATGTGTATGTATGTGTGTCTATCTCTGTGCACACGTGTGTGCATGGACTATCTGTGTGTCTGTGTTTGTATGTGTTCGTTTTTCTTTGTGCACACATGTATATATGTGGATATAACTGTGTCTGTCTACATCTGTATATATATTTTTGAGTCTACATGCATACATCCATGGGTATGTGTTTTTGCATGTGAATATTTGATAAGTGTATATTGATGATTTTCACTTCTAATTTAATTCACTCATGGTCATAGAGCACATTCTGTGTGCTTTCATTTCTTTTATATTTAATGAAATTTGTCCAACAGCCTATTGTGATCCTATAAAAATTCTGTACAGTATGACTCTTGGGGAAGAGGTTGCTTTGGTTTTTGTTTCTTGTTTTATTCTCTCTCTTTTCTTTCCAGAGATACTGTCTTCTATAAATGCGAGGTATTTCATTTTAGCTGTGCTGATTAAGTTCTTAGAACCTCACTTATTTTCATACATTTCCCCCATAAAACAGATGTTTACATTACCAATTCAAATCATCAATTTATAAGTTTCTGAAAATTTTCTATTAAATTAATTTTTTGTACATTTTCCATGTAGTTCTTTTTATTTTTTTATGTCTTAAAATACACACTAGTGAACATAAAATGTCAGATAGATCCTGCTATGATAATAATGGGAGAGTTTTAGGTCCCACTGTCATCTCTGGATCATCCAAACTGAAACGGATAAGGAAACCTCAGCGTTAGAATACACCACAGATAACGCTGTCTTAGCATATGTCTGCAGAACACCTCATCTAAGAGAAAGAAAATCTACAGTCTTCTCAGCCTCTGGTGGAAGATTCTCCAAAGTAAACCACAATCTGCAGCACAAATCAACTCTTACCCAATATTGAGGGCATAAGTAATCTCTTTTATCTTATCAGTTGAACTAGAAATCAATAATGAGATAAACTACAGAAACAGAATAAATACATGGAAACTAGAAAAATCACACTCTTGAATAACCCTGAAGAAATCAGGGAGGCTTGGAGGGATTAAGAGCACTTGTTGCTCTTGTGAAGGACCTGGGTTTGGTTCTCATCGCTCACATGGCAGTTCCTAACTATCTCTAACTAAAGATCCATGGGACATGATGCCCTTTTTTGGCCTCCACAGGCACTAGGCTTCCATGTGGTACACATATACACCTGTAGGCAATATGGCTTATACAAATTTAATTATGGCAACAATGTGGTTTGTTCTCTTTTATTGTTCCACTCCCTACTAGCTTTTCCCATGCCTCTTCCCACCTCTAATTGATTCCCTTTCTTCTTCTAGATACAGTGCCCTCCCCCATTTTTAGTGGTCTTTCTTTTAATATATGAACCAACAGCCTTCAAGATGGCATTTTTTTCCATGTATTCTTTGTTCTGTTTATTTCTCCTCCACACTGCCCTCCCCACATTGCTGCCATAATTAAGCCCTTTATTCTGCATACTAAAAAAGAAAAAAAAATTAAATACTAGAGAAAGAGCTGTGGCTAATCAATTACATCATTAAGTATGAATGTCTTCTCACAGTTGTATTTTCCTTATTGGGAAGAAGCTCGCTGTCTGAATGACACCTGGAGTGCCTCCTGAGGGAAGGGTCCTGACACTGACACAGAGGATGGGTCCCTCAAGGAGTTATCTGCATGCCGTTTCTCAAAACTTATAACTTATTGAAATGCTGAATTATTCCAAATTGGGATCTTTTCACCCCAGGGACTGTATATAATAAGCAATTGCTTCTTGCAAAATATATCTTTAAGTTATTGTTTAGACAGCTGACTGCCCCTGTCTTGACATCATTATGCAAGATACCTTGTACATTCAGATGCAAGAATAAAAGTTATGCAACAGCTGTAATGAAATGCAAAGAGCTGGTATTAAATGTTCACCAGATATCATTTACATGGTTGTCCTATCTAAATGACTTGCTTAGTGGCAACTATGCAAAATATGAGCACACTGAGTTACATATGACCTTGATTTACAAATATAAAAATTATGTTGCTGAAACACCTTCATTTAACTATTGAAATTCACATGATGGATGGAATATAATAGAGAGGCAAGAGAGATTTCAGTGTATGGCAGGAAAACAAGTGAGAAAGATGATTATTTTACTTGCTTTATTAGTTCTAAATAATCCAGTGGTTAATTAAAAAGTACAGAATATGTGATATACTTGTAATGAAGTTGGGACATCATGACCATTATTTCTCATGTCAATATGAAGATATGTTTAAGATAACTATTCAATCTGGTTCTCTTTGTCTTTTTAACATTTGTAATGGATAGATCAAACTTGTCGTTTCTGTTATTCAAAATATTAACAAGGAGCTGGTGAGATTTGTTGCTCAATAAAGTGCTAGATCACCAGAATTCAAGTTCAGTCCTCAGCACTAAGGTACAGATCCGGGCATGGTATCATGGGTAGGTAGGGGATGTAAAGACAGGAGGATCCACAGAGCTTGCTAGATAACCCATCTAGACTACTTGATGAGGTCTGGGTCAGTGAGAGACTTTGTCTCAAAATAAATAAAGAGATATATAGGTAAGTAGGTAGGGAGGTAGGTAGAGAGTTAGATTAAAAGGTGGACAGCACATTAAGAGCAACAACTGAGGTTATGTCTTCCAGTGCATTCATGTTATACATGCACGTACACAAAAACATGCAAACACATTCATTAACAAAAAAATTTAAATATGTGTCTATGTAGCTCTTTTCTATTTCTTCCTATATCTGAGAATTTCTTAGCAGTCCAGAAACACAAATTTTGCTAGCTAACTCTAAAACATACCTTCCAAAGCATTCCTCATATTAACTGTCCTATCACCTCAGGCTACCCTGCCCTCACAATGTGAACTTCATGTCAGGACTTTTTTGGTCTAAGTGCTTTCAGAACTCAATTTCCTTTATTTCTATTGGTGTGATAAAATACTTGACTACAGCAAGTGTGTATTTGGCTTATACTTTCAGAACACAGTCCATCTTTTCCAAGAAGTCAAGGTCCAGACTCAAGCAATCACCTCATGTCCACAGTGAAGAGCAGCGAGGAATAAATATAGTTATACTCTCTCTTTACTACTTATGCTCAGCTAGATTTCTTCACTCTTTCACAGTTGAGAGCTCAGCCTTGAGAATGGTGCTGCCCACAGTGGTTGAATCAACTGGCAATCAGTAGGGTCCCCCAAGGGCTGGAGAGATGACTCAG
This sequence comes from Microtus ochrogaster, assembly GCF_000317375.1. Classification (NCBI taxonomy): domain Eukaryota; kingdom Metazoa; phylum Chordata; class Mammalia; order Rodentia; family Cricetidae; genus Microtus; species Microtus ochrogaster. Next base: position 7,331,865 of record NC_022013.1, on the reverse strand, counting down.
CAATTCAGAGCTCTGGCCTCTCTTTTAGAGGACATAGTTTCAATTTGCAGCACCCAACAGTCTAGTTTACAACTGTCTGTAATTGAAATTCTTTATTGGAAGAAATGTGTCTGTCTCGGCATCAAACAGTTGTCCCTTTTCTTTCTGCTGCCTGTGGATCTGGATGTAGAACTCCTATCTGCTTCTCCAGCATCTTGTCAGCCAGTGTGCTGCCATACTTCCCTCCTTGATGATATGGACTAAACCTCTGAAACTGTAAACAAGTCCCAAATAACAGTTCTCTTCATAAGAATTGTTATGGTCATGGTGTCTTTTCACAGAAAAATAGGACACTGACTATGACAGCATGCCATTCTCAATTAGTGCTCTGACTCTCTCCATTTCCGTCTTTCTCTGTCTCTCTCACTTACTCAATTTCTGCTTCATACTCTGGGTCAGATATAAGTTTTTAGCTTTTGCTCTAGTACCATGAGTGCCTGCTGCCAAGCTCCCTGCCATGATGGTCATAAGCAGCTTTTAAACTGTAAGCCCCTAGTTAAATGCTTTCTATTGTAAGCTGCCTTAGTCATAATGTTTTGTCACTTCAGTAACTAAAATACCTTATAAGAAGAGAGGGAGCAATTAGTCTCTACCTCTCTCTCCTTCCCCTCCAACAGCCCATTCCCTCTCCCTTCCTTTTCACACTCAACACTGTAATGAAACTCCAGACCCTGGTCAAGCAATGAAGCACCAACTTAAACCCTTTTTATTACACACATCATGTGACTCTCTCTTCTTATCTTCTGCATAACCAAGAGTATGGCTATTTAATAGCTAATAAGATTTGAAAATGAAAACAAAGGATTAGAAATTAATTATCCACCAGTAAGTACACAATCCAGGACTCTTTAATTTATTGGATCCATAACTAATTAAAGCATTGCACTGGCATATCCGTCATTGCTGAGTTTGCTGATAGCCTCAAATATTGACAAAACCTGTCATACTCATATGAAGTCCACCATTAGCCAGTTTGGTTCATGCTTTTTACTTTATTTGAATCCAGTTAGAATGCACAAAGATATAACCTTGATAAATACTGATTTCTTTACAAAAGCTTTATAAAAAATGCTTTAAAATGTTTTTTGTAAAAGTCCAAAGAACTGCAGTTCAGTTCCCACAAAACTACTCGATTTTAAAATCCCACATAACTTAAAAATTCAATTCAATATTTCTTTCAATAAGGTATTTCTTTCATAATTTTAAAACAATGATAAAATTAACAGCTAGACTTCTTATGACAGGCATTATTTGGGGTGCCTGATATTTGTATAAGTGTATTAAATAACAAAATTGATTGGAAAGGCACACAGTTATAAGCTCTTCGTGAGTGATAAGGAAATCAGCCGAGTGGAAAATAAAAGGGAAAAAGTTGTGGAGATGGCTCCATGGCTCAGAGTGAGCGCTGTTTTTCTGGAGTCCCTGAGTTCAGTTTCTAGCAGCTACATTGGGAGATTCCTACTGCCCATAACTCCAGACTCACTTGACCTTTGGAGACGCCTGCACCCGTCTGTGCGTGCTGGCAGCCCCACATTCACACATAATCAGAAATAATAAAAATGTAACCTTCCATAAAGAAAATAAAGGGAAGCCAGAAAGAACTAAGTAAATACATACAGGAGATAAATGGTATTCTGAAGTTTGTTGTTACCTGGTGGTAAGTAAATCCAAGATCCACTCAGAAAGGATTTTCATTTTTATTTTTTATTTATTTTGTTTTTAGTTTTTAAATTTTTAATGTTTATTTTATGTGTATGGGTGTTTTGCCTGCTTGAATATTGGTATACCATGTCCCTAAAAAGGACAACAGAATATTTTTAATAACTATCTTTAAAATATGTAGAAAAATTAATTGTTGAGAATTATGAAATCAACCAAACAATTAATACCACTTCATTGGCAATACCAAAGTGACATTATTTTAGTGTAGATATACATATATCTCTCCCAGGCTTGAAAAATGAATGTCACTGAAACCAACCAATGTTTTAAAGAATTTCTTTTTATTTATTTATTTATTTATTCATTATTTATTAGAGATTTCTGCCTCCTCCCTGCCACTGCCTCCCATTTCCCTCCCCCTCCCCCAATCAAGTCCCCCTCCCTCGTCAGCCCAAAGAGCAATCAGAGTTCCCTGCCCTGTGGGAAGTCCAAGGACCACCCACCTCCATCCAGGTCTAGTAAGGTGAGCATCCAAACTGCCTAGGCTCCCACAAAGCCAGTATGTGCAGTAGGATCAAAAACCCATTGCCATTGTTCTTGAGTTCTCAGTAGTCCTCATTGTCTGCTATGTTCGGCTAGTCTGGTTTTATCCCATGCTTTTTCAGACCCGGGAAAAAAAGAATTTCTAAGGATTCTCAAGAGACATGAAGTTGCCCTGTTTCTAGGATCTAGAATTTCATTAGTTCTGACAATGAAAAAAGTGGCCAGCAGGATTGTTACAACTTGAAGCACTGAGATTTAGGTGACTGCCCACCTCCCCTTAACACTATCTGCTTCCCACCGCCTGCTTCTGCTCCCTGTGGCTATGCACAAATACCTCCATTATGTTTTCTCTGCAAGCAACAGGCATATTTGTTCCTAACTCTCAGTGATCTTGTCACCTTTCTGTACCACTGCAAAGCTGACTCTAGAGACAGTACTGTAAATGAGGAGTAAAGACATGGCTTTGAAGCTTCCCTAACTTTCTCCAGGGTAAATGCTAACATACATGGATGACACTGGAATCCGGACTGCTGGGTTTCAATTCCACTGGCTTGTTTGCTTCATCATCCAGGCCCAGCACCAGGGCTATGAGTTAACCTGCCCCTATATTCACCTTCTCTGTTATCTGCTGGAGAATGTGAAGGTGCTGGACTGAAAGCTACAGTGAGGGCCCAATATCAGCAGTGTAGCAGAAGCCAGAGCCCTCAAACCAGAGCAACGATTCATTCCAGTGAAAGATGTATGGACTAAGGGGTCTTCTGTGTGACTCACTGGGCTACACTACCGATTTCACACAAAACTGTTGTTGCTGTTGCTGTTGTTGCTGTTGCTGCTGTTTATTTTTTGGCTATATTTTTAAATTGTGTTTTGTTTTGGGTTGGAGGTCAAAAGGGCAGAGAGCAGAAAGGTGGAGACAGGGAGATGAACAAGTTTGGGATGCATGTGATATCCACCAAAGAATCAATAATAGTTTAAAAAAAACTAATCATCTGTTTAATGCAGAAAATAGAGTGAATGCAGAATATTTTGGAGGACTTGTTTGTGAAATACAATTTAGTGAGTATTATACTCAGACATGTATTTCTGAATATTTTAAAATAATCCTTTTATTTGCTCAATCTAGGTCTCACATATATCCATAAAACTATGCTAAAAACGTAGAAAATTGTAGATTCATTCTCCATTTTAAACTAGTGCCTCAAACACTCATTTAACTCTCAGTTTCTGTTTTAGGGAATAATTACATCCACCAAGTCACCACAAAAGTTCACCTGTCAGTAATATTCATTATTTATCCTGGTACAGTTCTAAAAAGATGATGCTCAAATATTGCTGCATGCGACACTGTGATTGTAAAAAACGAACAAATGATGTGGGTACCTCACTCTTCTTCCAATCTGCCTTCTTCCTTCTTTATTATTCTCATGCTTACCAGATTAAACTATCAAAATGGTGTTTTCAAAATGAAGTTGAGATAACGGAGTGTGGTAAACGATGAAAGCTTAAAGGCAAAGCGAAATGTCTTTGTTTTTGCAACGTAAGATATGAAGATAAATAAAGACTTGGCCTAGGTCAAGTGATCTGCCGCTGTCATGGGCACCCATCTCATGCGTACTCACTTCAAAAGATTTCATGACTTTCCCTGTCACCTATTTGTTAAATTGATATTGTCCTTTCATTTTTAAACCTAGCAACATTAGAAATGATTTCTTGAATTTATAAATGGAGCAATGAGTTATTTATTAAATCAACAATCTTGGGTGGCATACTGGAGAAAATAGTAGTATTCCTCAAATTTTTATCATGATATAATGGCGTAGATGTTTTTGTTTTATTAATGAAGAAATTGAGGAGCACAGAAAATGAGAAACATACTTCAGCCCATCTGCCTAATGTTAAACTATCAATTTTAATTTTAGAACATTTAGATGTTTCTAAACTCAATGAAAAGACATTTAAAGGTTAGACTTAGGCCTGTAAATAAGATAAATACATGATGATTAAATTATCATGAATTCAATTTCACACTTTAGATATAATTATCCTCTTAAAATCCCCTTACTCTTGAAAGCATAGTTCAGTACTATCATGTAAAATTGACAGCACCCCAAAGGAAGACATCACACACCCAACATCATTAGCAAGAATATATGAATGGGTACGTAATTATTGAGATGAGATTGTTCTAAGGCTCAGCAGAGAAATGCATCCACCACTGGGGAATCAACACAATTCTCCATTCATAGCGTTCATCATAATGTGTATTGAGCACATAAAAGATGGTCAGGTCGCATTCAAAGTATAGACATGCTTCTAAATAATACAAGTGAGTGTTAGCACCAATTCTGAACCACTGTGAGTTAAAAAACTGTTGATTTAATTCATCTGAAAAGAGACATCACAGTGGAAAGCGAAATTAAATCTTACGAAAACATTATTATTAAGTGAACTAGGTAAAGATTAGGTAGAATTTAGAGAACTCTAGAATCTTTTATGCTGGTTTTAGAAAATAAAATATAAATAAAAAACTAGCATCACTGGGCCTGGAACCTTTCTCTGTCTCTCCAGGGCTGGGGTTCTGAGCACACATTGTCACATCCTGCTTTTTAATGGGTGCTGGAGTTCAGACTGAGTCTAATCATTTCTGTACAAGAAGGACCTTGGGCAGCAGGTGGGTCCAAACCGCGGCTGAAAGCCCATGGAGATTCTTCTGCTTGCAAGGGACCTTGGCAGGAGAGAGCCAGAGATCTCTTGGTGGGCGAGGGACACATAAGCCATGCAGGCAAAGCTCGACTGAGGAGTTTTACTGAGAGGAGGGAAAGGGGAGGGAAGAGAGAAAGAGAGAGACAAAGAAAGAGAAAGAGAGGAGAAGAGGAAGAAGAGAAAGTAGGTGGAGTTTCGCTTTTTAAAGAGACTGCCTGCTCCTCACTCAGGCTTAAGCAGGGCCTCTGTCAGGTCCTCAAGAGGCGGGGCCAGGTTCCTCTGGAAGTAAACACTGAGGTCCTCATGCTCCTTGGTTTTGCTCACTTTAGCTACCCCCCTCTTCTACATTTGACATACTCTTAAGAAACCATTTAAGATAAATAATTTAAGTAAAGAAATAGTTAAGCTAAATAATGCAGTGGAATTTAGGAAAACATCAAGGACTACAGACTAAAGTGCACAAGGAATTGAGGTCTGTAACTCCTTTAATTTAGCCTCAGGGTATAGGGTTGGTGGCGGGGCGGGGCGGGGTGGCATGCTTACCAGCTGCTGTCCTTGCACGCCCCAGGCAGCGTACTGCAAGACTGAGTCCTCGACTTCAGGAGGATTCAACTCCCACACTTCCCTTGAAAAGATGTCAATATTTTCACGTGAACAAACTGACATCCGTGACAACTTAGCCTGTCAGAAATGCTCATAAAAGGCAGAAAAACCAAAGAACTTACCCAGTGTGAATGTTGTAAATCAAATATGAAGCGGTAAATGAGTAATGAAAAATCTGAAACAAAAAAGAATAGAATATTCAATCATTGTTTTCAGAAAAGTATTGATCTTAAGGCACACTACAAATGGATATTAGGCAAAATATGAGACATTTGAAATATTCCAGTATTTTTGTGCCTTTTTAGCTAGAAAACACATCTTCCTATTATCCATTCTGTCTATCCTGCTTTGTGTGTGTGTGTGTGTGTGTGTGTGTGTGTGTGTGTGTGTGTGTGTGTGTGACTCTTTGGAACCCGAGGTCAAACTATGCTCTAGTTCCTCAGAAACCATCTCTATCTTGGGTTTTGCCTAGTTTTTGAGACAGGCTAACCCACTGGCCCAAAATTTATTGCTGAAGTTGCCCCAGCCACAGGGTCCTTAAACTTGGCTGTTAACGTTAAGTATTAGTAACTCTCTTTCCTCCCAATCTTCTCCTCCCTATATCAACTTCCTGCTTCTCCAAGATGCTCAAGAGCTTTCATGTTCATGTCCTTCTGCTCCATCATGTTCATGTTATGTACCTATATCAATTTCCTGCTTCTCCAAGATGCTCAAGAGCTTTCATGTTCATGTCCTTCTGCTCCATCAATGTCTATCTCACATTGTCTAACCTATATGTCATGCCTAGCCTACATGTCATGCCTAGCCTACATGTCATGCCTAGCCTATATGTCATGCCTAGCCTACATGTCAAGCAAATTAAATTCACTTTCTCTAGGTCTTCTATGCATGTTGTTTTAAACTTATTTATTTATCTTTTTTTTTTTTTTTTTTTAGTTAGGGTATCCTTATTTGAGGTGGAAATTTTCTTTGGATGTAGCCTATTCATGTTGCTGTTACTGACACTACATTGAAATGTATTTTACTTTCAGGCTCTTAGAAACTCTCTAGGGCATAGGGTTAATTATATTAATATTTTAAGGATGTCTTCTTTTCCCAGACACAAGACTGAATGACCTTCTCAAGATCTTCTAACTACATGCTATTGTGCTTATACACAATACCCAGATGATTTTTGCTAAACAGTCTTTCTGAAAGGAGAGACTCATTTTTTGTAAGTGTTTGCTAGTAAAAACAAACTGGGTTATTACCTTTTTGTCATTGTAGAGTAATGCTTTATTAAATGTTTGCTACTCAGTAATCTTCAGGAAATTCTTTAAATTTCATTTATTATTTATTTGTTTATTTATTGGGTTTATTAGAGATAGGGTTTCTCTGTGTAGCTTTGGAGCCTGTCCTGGAGCTAGCTCATGTAGAACAGGCTGACCTCGAATTCATAGAGATCTGTCTGCCCCTGCCTCTCAAGTGCTCAGATTAAAGACATGTGCCACCACCACCCAGCTAAATTTTATTTTTAATTATGTATATGCAGTTGCATCTGTGGGAGTATCCCTAGATTAGTACAGTTAGTCCCAGATGGCAAAAGAGTTGCTGGATCCCCTGAAGCTATAGTTACAGGTGTTTGTGTGCCACTACCCTACATGAGTGCTGGGACATGAACACAGGTCCCCTGAAAAAGCATCGAGCTCTCTGAACTTCGGAGCCATTTTTCCACCTCCCCATCAAGATATTTTAGTGTTCTCCTTAAATGGTTCAGCACATAAAGTATAAATACTGAAGCTTAGTTCCCTAGAACATGCCTAAAGCCATGTGAGTTACTGCACATTGTCAATCCCCATGTGATTTTAGTAAGATGGGGAAAAGACACGACAGCCTCCAGAAACTCAGTCACCAGTTAGCTTGGCACATGCAGTGCAGTGGGAAATGAAAATAGAGACTGTCTCAAGCAAGGAGGAAGGCAGGAACCAGCACCTGATAGTTTTTAAATCTGAGGTTGTTTCTATCGAGAGCTAAGAAAATAAACATAGTGTTTGTTTTTATCTATGTTGACATTCACCACATATTCAATAACATTATGTATCTAATTGCAAGTTTTATAATTTTTGTTGTTTGTTTGTGGGTGGCTACATGTGGGTGTGCAGTTGAGCATGAAGTTGCATGTGCATGCATGGAGGCTTCAGGAAACTCAGGTGTCTTCCTCGGTTGCTTTTCAACTTGAAAATAAAGTCTCCATCTCCTTTGTATTTTGAGATAGTGTGTCCGAACTTGGGGTTCACTGATTCAGCTATGCTGGCTGACCAATCAGCCCCCAAGGATACTCCTGTCTCTGTGTTTTCAGCACCGGGTTGCAGGCAATCTCCACCTACTCTAGCTTTTTAAACAGGATTTATTCTTAGTTTATGCACATGAATGTTCAGCCTGAGTGTGTTTCTGTGCACAGTGTGCATGCATTATCCATGGAGGCCAGATGATTGCTTGAAACTGGACCTAGAGATAGCTGTTAGCTACTATGTGAGTGCTTGGAATTAAACCTGGATTCTCTGGAAAAGCAGTCAGCATGTTGAAGCACTAAGAGATCTCTGTAGCCCATGTCTAGCTTTCTATAAGTTCTGGAGAACAAATCCGGGTTCTCTAGGATTATGTGGCAAGAACTTTACCAACTCAGCCACTTCCCTTACCCCTAACTTCGGTATATATTTTAATCCTTTTGTATGTCAAACTTACACTGGTCCCAGTGTCTGCATCGTTCCAATTTTAGCATATATTCTGCCAAAGCAAGTACTGACTTCAAGCGTGAAACTGGATCTACCATTATAGCTGACAAAGAGATGAGAAATATGCCCACCTCTGTCAACATCTTTTATCTCTAAACATTCTGTTCACCAAAGCAACCTGTCAACTGAGCTATTGCTCTTCACAACAGATAAATGTGTGGACTGTGTTAGGAGTGCAAAGCAGCCATTCACCCCGATCACCCAGTACACGTAGCCATTCACCCTTGCCATAGATCACTCAGCACATGTGTCCAGGTTTCTAGCTCCACATTAATCATGGAAGCAACGTTTCTTTTACATTAACATTTGGAGCAAGACCGACCACTAAAATAATCACTGAAACATGAGTTTGTAGAGCCAGGGAATGTTGTTCTCTTTCTATAATAGCTAGTCTAGAGGTTGCCAGCTCTTATATGGGAATCTAAGATATGTATATGGGGGCTGGAAAGATGGCTCAAAGACTAACGTTATTGCTGTGTAAGCATGAGGACCAGAGTTCAAATCCCCAGGAACCTATGTAAATGTTTGTTGTATACAGCAGTCTACCTTTAATTTTAGTACTCTTATAAATGGAAAATGGGTTTAGTGGCCTACTGTAATTCCTGCCACAAGAGATTGAGACAGGGATCCCCAGAGCAAACTGGCTAGGAAAACTAACTATAGTGGTGAGCTCTGGGATTGGTGAGAGACCCTGCCTTATTAATATAGGCTGGAAGTTTGATTGAAGATAATTTCTGACATCAGTGATGGGCTTTCACATGAATAAATATACATATGCACAAACACACATATACAGGCACACTGATGCACACATACACACATGCATGCACACAGGGACATACATACAAATCATCCATATGCCCATATATATATATATATATATATATATATATATATATATATATATATATACCACATACACACATAATGAATATGAAAAAAATAAAACAAAATTCTTAACTGGCTTTCAGATAATGTGTATTAGAGTACAAGAAAAAAAACATGTGTTTTCTGATTTGTGGTATATTACATTCTTTTTTGTCTGCAGGTATGGCATGGTGGAACATTACTTCTAAGTTATCTCTAATTGATAGCTCTGACTAGTCTGTAAATCTATAGCAGAAGCAGATTGAAATAACATAGGGCTTTGATCCCATCGATGCATGCTACAAAGTCAAAAGTTTTTAAGATATCTTAGAATCTAGCATTGTACACAGCTTAGAGATTTTTCTATAAATTCAATGTCCTTTGTCATAATGCATTAGGCTGGATGTGTCCATATGTCCATTTTTCTCAATGATCTCAAATATGCCTTATTGTAAAACTGTGTAAAATGAAGATCAGATCCTATACTCACAAAAGAACATAGAATATGGATGATTAAAAAGGAAGGTCTCAAATCAGGCTAAGAGTATGTGTTCTCTTTCTTTCCTTCTCTCTTTATGTTCTTTCTCTTTCCTTCCCTCTGTAAAATGATGGATTAACCTTAAAAGCAGACTATTCAATGAAAAGTGTATTTATCTTTAATGAACATCTACTTAAATACACTGTTCTAAACTCACCCCTTACCCTTCCTATATTTAAATATTTCTTTATAGTATTCCTTTTACAAATTATTTCTTTTCTTTTTCAGATTATAACACAGTTACGTTGTTTTTATCAGACAGAAAACCACAAGCAATCAAAAATATAGAATGGTAGAGTCTAGTCCCACTGTGTGCATTTACAATTCAACTCCCAAACCTCAAGCTCTGGGATTATTGCAGATGTGGAAATAGAAAGATTATAAAAGATAGAGGGTTACAAAGTTTCATGTGAGATTGTATCTCTTAGTAATAGCAAAAGCTAAGTCCATAAAGTCTTACCATCATGACTGTCTAGACAGGAACTGAACAAAAACAGTAACAATAAGCCTGTTACTGTGTATTGAAGGAGGGAAAGCTTAGGAAGTCTCAACCCTACAGAAAGAACTAAAGACCACTAAGGAATCTTTCTGATACTGATTAACATATAACTCGTTTACTTCCCATAGCCAAGAGGATAACTATATGTTTTTCCTTGGGTTCACCTTCTTATTTAGCTTCTTTAGGTTCACCAATTGTAGACTCCGTGACCTTTATTTATTGCTAGAAACCAATTATGAGTGAGTACATTCCCTGTTCATCTTTTTGGGTCTGGGTTACCTCACTCAGGATAGTGTTTTCTATTTCCATCCATTTGCATGCAAAATTCGAGAAGTCATTGTTTTTTACCGCAGCGTAGTACTCTAATGTGTATATATTCCACACTTTCTTCATCCATTCTTCCATTGAAGGACATCTAGGTTGTTTCCAGGTTCTGGCTATTACAAATAATACTGCTATGAACATAGTTGAACAAATGCTTTTGTCATATGATAGGGCATCTCTTGGGTATATTCCCAAGAGTGGTATTGCTGGGTCTAGGGGTAGGTTGATCCCGAATTTCCTGAGAAACCGAAACACTGATTTCCAACGTGGTTGCACAAGATTGCATTCCCACCAGCAATGGATGAGGATTCCCCTTCCTCCACAGCCTCTCCAGCAAAGGCTAGCATTGGTGTTTTTGATTTTAGCCATTCTGACAGGTGTAAGATGATATCTCAAAGTTGTTTTGATTTGCATTTCCCTGATTGCTAAGGAAGTTGAGCATGACCTTAAGTGTCTTTTGGCCATTTGAACTTCTTCTGTTGAGAATTCTCTGTTCAGTTCAGTGCCCCATTTTTTAATTGGGTTAATTAGCATTTTAAAGTTTAGTTTCTTGAGTTCTCTATATATTTGGAGATCAGACCTTTGTCTGTTGCGGGGTTGGTGCCAGGGAGAAAATTGGGATCTTGGGGGTGGGGTGCGATGGGGGTAAGGAGAGATGGGGAGAGAAAAGTGAGAAGGGGAGGATGGGGGGAACTTGGGGAAACAGGATGATTGGGATAAAGGAAGGTTGGATAGGGGAGCACGGAAGCACAATTCTTAGTTAAGGGAGCCACCTTAGGATTGGCAAGAGACTTGAACCTAGAGTGGCTCCCAGGAGCCCAAGGCGATGGCCCCAGTTAGTTCCTTGGGCAGCTGAGGATAGGGAACCTGAAATGACCCTGTCCTATAGCAATACTGACTAATATCTTGCATATCACCTTGGAACCTTCATCTGATGATGGATGGAGATAGAGACAGAGGCCCACACTGTTGTACTGGACTGAGCTTCCAAGGTCCCAATGAGGAGCGGAAGGAGGGAGAAGATGAGCAAGGAAGTCAGGACCACGAGAGGTGTACCCACCCATTGAGACAGTGGGGCTGATCTATTGGGAGCTCACCAAGGCCAGCTGGACTATGACTGAAAAAGCATGGGATAAAACCAGACTCTCTGAACATGGCGAGCAATGAGGGCTGATGAGAAGCCAGGGACAATGGCACGGGGTTGTGATCCTACTTTATGTTCTGGCTTTGTGGGAGCCTAGCCAGTTTGGATGTTCACCTTCCTAGACATGGACAGAGGGGGGATGGCCTTGGACCTTCCACAGGGCCGGGAACCCTGACTGCTCTTTGGACTGGAGAGGGAGGGGGAGAGGAGTGGGGGGAGGGGAAGAAGAGTGGAAGGAGGGGGAGGGAAGTGGGAGGCTGGGAGGAGGCTGAAACTTTTTTTTTCCTTTTCTCAATAAAATAAAAAAAATGACAAAAAAACCCATATTACTCATTTACTTTTAGTCGTGGCTCCCTTTTTTATGGGCAAGACAAATCTGATTACACACCCGGGAGTAATCTGGTATCTACCTAAGTTTAGTGAGGCAGTAGAGTAGAATAGAGATTGAAATGGTTCTGGAGATCCTTGGTCAGAGGCAGGTAAGTTAATGTTGGAAAGAAAGCCGTCAGGAAAGAGCAAAGTTGGGAATCCCTGGATAAGGCCATCTAAATCCCACTGGTGTGACACAGAGTTACAAAATATCTGTAGGTGATATATGGTTTACTATAACACTAAAGCACACACATGAGACTTCACGTAAAACTATATGTAGTAGACAGAACATCTGTAAAGAATCCCATGCTATACAAATGAGCCCCAAAGTCCACACAATCCAAGCCACCTAAAAATGCATGCAATGTGACATACAGACCCAGTGGGTATGTTTGTGTTTCCGTATTTTAACTTATATCTACTTTACTTCCTTCTTTGGAAGAATATCTGTCTCTAATATGCCCTGCATTATTTAATATCCATTTGCCTCCATCCTTGTACCTGGAAACAAGGACCTGTGAGTTCACTGAAAAATGCTAAAACTTGATCAAGGCTACTTAATCATGCATAACTCTGACCCTCTTTTTATACCCCCTGTCGTGACCAGGAAGATAAACTTTAGTGTCACTGAACCTCTTTGTCTTCCCAGTATGACTAAAGTGAATAAATTTCCTTTTCCTGATTTTCACCAGTACTTGTTTAATTTGAATATTGAGGATGGATGACTGAACATGGTTTACTAGGATGCCCAGGGCCCAGACTCTGACCCCAACAACTCCAGAAGCCATGGACACAGCAAGCCACAATTTTACTGGAGAACCAAATCCCAGTTCTAACAACAATGCTTAAAGATTCATTGATAGGACCATGCACATATTAACTGTGATTACCAAAGTTAACAAGGATTTCACTGTTAGAAAGATGATTTAATATATCAGATTAAATGCCTAGCTGCTTTTCCACATTTTCCCTGTAGAACATCAGTTATTGCCTAAGACATCTGTAAGGATTCATATCAAGGATAATTAGACCAACAAGAAAAAGGAAATGGGTTTTACAGTAACTTCTGTCTGAACTAGAGTTGCTATCTTCCTTTGCACTGCAGTTAAGCTGCTAAATTGGTATACATTGAATGCTTTTTTTCATGGCCCAGAGAATATTTAAAATGGGATTATGGATTTGCCATCAGCTCAAAGAATGAAGGAAACTGAACTGTGAGAAAGGAGGCCTGAATCGATAGCATTCATAAAGAAGGAAAATGACACAGCAAGCAGATGGTACAGGCTGGAAGGAGTTGGCTTCTTTTGGAAGCTGGCGATAGAAGGCATCCATGTTTATTCTAGAGACACTTTTGAAGAGGAGTTAGTGGTGACCTTTTTGACTGAAAGGCTTTCTTTCTTTTATGGTTTGTAGATCAAGAGCCATGAGGGAGCTGCCTTTCTTGTCATAAACATGGCTCATCACATTGGAAGGAAGCACTTTACAAAAGTCTCCTTAAAAGTTCCATTATAAAGATGCTCTGTGAACCTGGAAACAAACTCTGGATAAAAGGGAGAATGGGCGGGAAATGACGGAAGCTACAATTAATGTGCCGCTGCATTTTAAATTACTTTCCTAATTTTTCTCATCCTCATTTTATTTGTTACAAAGTAGAAGTTTTGTAACAAAATGTTACAAGAAGGCATTTTCATACATCCACAGTTTCTGCTGATCCACCACCTAGCCCCTCCTCTGCTGACTCTAATAACCCACTCCCACCTTCTCATCAAGTGTGTTCTATAACCCTCCCAACCCCTCTCCCGTAAAGCCTCTTTCTCTCATTGGTCCCTTCCTTGTTTCCTGGATAATACACACGCTCACTTTCACATTAATACACATCTGTAAAAAGTAGGCATTCAGATAAGCACATGGGAGAGAACACGCAATATTTGTCTTTCTGAGTCAGGGTTATCTTGTGTAATATAGTTCCCAATTCCCGATATTTCCCGCAAATTTCATTTTCCTTCATGGACAGATAAAATTCCATTGCATACCGTACCACATAAGCCAGGATTGGATCAAAGTCATTACCCATTGTAAAATCCACACTTCTTCTGTTATAATAAAGAAAGAGAAATGCAAGCATTGCTTTCTCTAGATTTCAGCACAGGAACCACCAAGCACTCTTACACTGACTCTCACAAGTCACAGGTGGTAAATTGTTATTGAGCAAGAAAAAGGTTGTATTTATTTTTAAGGTCCATTAAACTAACAGTGAGTTTAAGCCGACTTGTGTATTCTATGAGCCCACTGATAGGATGCCATTTCCATTAATATTACTCCTCCATGAATATAATTCCATATTACAAAACAGCAGAAACAAACTTCTTCCAAAGAATAGAAACAGAAAGCACATTTGCCTGCTTCAGATCACCTTAGTTTTTCAAATACCCTGATCAACATACAGAGGCAAAGAGAACAGAAGTCAATAATTCAGACAGTGGTGGCACTCAATGTAAGATTTATCTCACAGTACCTCCTCTTTTTGAGAACAGCATGAAAACTCATCCGTCTGAGTTAGGTGTCCCTTTGCTACAAGAAGATACCATGACCAAAAAGCAACTTGGGGAGAAGAAAAAAGGAAAAGTTATAGCTGAATAGTGTTGTCTCTGCACATGAGGCTGACAAGGGGGAAAATGAACTAGCTGGTTTTATGTCATTTTGACACAATCTAGAGTTAATTTGAAAGAGGGAACTTTAACTGCAAAAAAAAAACACCCCTACAAGATTGGCCTGTGGGCAAGACCATGGTGATTTTCTTGGTTGATGGTTGATGTCAGAGGGCCCAGCTCACTGTGGATGGTGAAACCCCTGGCTGGTTGTCCTGGTACAAAAAGAAATCAGCATGAGAAGGTCATGAGTAGCAAAATCCATAAGAAGTCCTGCTCCATGACCTCTGCACTGGCTTCTGCCCCCAGGCTCCTCCCTTGACTTCCCTGAATGATGAATTACAGCTGCAAGTTGAAATAAACCCTTTCTTCCCCAAACTGCTTTTGGTTATGGTATTTACCACAACAAAAGAAGCCATAATTTAGATGCCAGCCTAGGCTTCTGAGAATCTTTGTTGGGTTCTAGAATGGGCAAATACTATAGTAAACAATAAGTAGATTTCACCAATGAAAAGTTACCTCCCAAAATCCAGATGTTATTAAGGACACATGCACAATGCAGGAGAAACCTCCTTTCTCTGTGATAAGAAAAGGAAGCTCATTAACTGGCCTCAGAACACTTTGCTTTTTCAAACTCTCTATTAAGCTGCTTTCTCTACTAGTGATGTTAGTGTTCACAGGCACTCAGAAATGCAGGCTTGTAACTCAAAGAGGGTGGTGAGGCTGGATCTAAGATTAACCTCTTCGTAAGATGTCCTAAGAAATGCAACCAGAAGATTCAATTTTAAGGTTATGAACATTTTCCCTATCGAGTCCTAAGTCAGGCTATGTTACTGATAGCATTTAGTGCACACATACTAACGGATGCAGGATTAGAAACATGCTTCATTGGAAATAGATGTGCCATACAGAAGTAGATAACTTCACTCCATGAGACAAACAAGAAAATGCCTTTCTGAATACAGAAAGGATTTTTCAGTGTCTCTGACAGTTTGCTTAAACACAGTGAATGCAGATCTCACACCTCATAAAGTGGTAAAGCTAGGTCTAACATTTACCTTCTAGTAAATTTGCTAATTCCAACCCAAAAAACTATGGGCTTACAAGAATCTTCCTGTGTTAACTTTTAAACTAGAGGAGACTACTAAAGAAGCTTTGCTGGCTGGTTTTATTTCAACTTGACATAAGCAAAAGTCATTTTGAAATAAACTCAAATGAGAAAATATCTCTCCCACAATGGCCAATGGACAAGTCTGTGTTGTTTTCTTGATTATCGATATGAGAGGGCCCAGATCATTGGGATCACTGCTGCTCCTAAGCTGGTGGTCCTGGGGTTCATAAGAAAGTAAGATGAACAAAGTTATCAGTACCACTATTCCATGGCCTCTGATTAGGTTCCTGCTTCCATCTTCCTGCCTTGAGTCCCTGTCCTGACTTTTCTGAATGAAATACTCTAAGGTAAAAGGTAAAATAAACCCTTCCCTTCCCAAGTTGCTACGGTTTTAGTGTGTTTCACAGCAATATAAATCCCAGTTGAGACAGGAAGAGTACTGACAGGTACCGACAGGAGTACTACTTCTATTTCCCTGTGGATTACATGTCTATGTAAGTTGTCTATCTGATCTTTATTTAACTTTGGTAAGTTTTTCCTATCAAAAAATTATTTGTTTTAGATTTTCCAATTTTTTGGAGTGTAGGTACTGATAAAACAATGTTGAGACTACTTCTAATATCCTAATGTTCTCAATAAGTAACAGAAGCAAATACTGGGATTCAAATCAACTTTCTATTTCAAGTGTTCTGACAAGCTCATTCTCATGTGGTTAATGCGGTATTCATTGTCAACAGAGAATGGTAGAATATAACTAAGAAAGAGGAAATACTGGATTTGATATTACAACTTAGAACATACTTTATTTCACTACAACCAGTAATACACATCTTGGACTTCTGAGAGTATACTGTACTATGTCATCCTAGGGTCCTATTGTGTCATTATAATACCTTATTGTGTTGTCACAGAAGAATTCTCATGCTAGTAATTTAACACTACACCTGAGTTTTCATGGGTGGAGCTAATTTCCTTGTGTTGGAGTTTCCAGCTAGTCCTTTCTGTAAGGCTGGATTTGTAGATAGGTATTGTTTAAATCTGCTTTTATTCATGGAATATTTTGTTTTCTCTGCCTATGATGTTTGAACATTTTGTTGTGTATACTAGTCTGGTTTTGCATCCATGGTCTCTTAGTGTCTACAAAATGTGCGTCTAGGACCTTCTGGCTTTTAGAGTCTCCACTGACAAGTCAAATATAATTCTGATAGGTCTGCCTTTATATGTTATTTGGCCTTTTTGCTCTGCAGCTCTTAATATTCTTTCTTTATTCTCTCTGTTTAGTGTTTTGATGATCATGTAGTGAGGGCAACATCAGAGACAGCTGACTTAAGCTTGTGGGAGCTCATGGACTCTGGACCAACTCTCTGCAGTTAGGGAGCCTGCAGGGAACCTACCTAAGCCCTCTGCATGGTTATGACAGTTCTATAGCTTGGCCTTTTTGTAAGGCTCCTAGCAGTGAGATCAGGACATATCCTTGGTGCTTAGCTGACTTGGTAATCCAGCATGGGATTACCTAGTCCAGCCTTGATATAGTGGGAGGAACGCAGTGCTACTTCAACTTGATGTGTCATACTTTCAAACCCTTGGGAGACCTGCCCCTTTCTGGATGGAAATAGAGGAAGGATGGGTGGGGAAAGGGGTAGGTGAGAAGTGTGTGTGTGTGGGGGGGGGGGTAATAGGAGAAAAGGAAGGAAGGGAAACTGTGGATGGTATGTAAAAGAAATGAAAAAAATTATAATTAAATAAAATAGAAAGAAAGAAAAAGAACGGAAGGAAGGAAGAAATGAAGAAAGAAAAAAAGAAAGGAAGGAAGGAAGGAAGGAAGAAAGAAAGAAAGAAAGAAAGAAAGAAAGAAAGAAAGAAAGAAAGAAAGCAGACTAGCCATGGGGAGCAGGCCAGTAAGCAGTATTCCTCTATTGTCTTTGCATTAGTTCTTGCCTATAGGTTCCTTTCATGTTTGTGTTCCTGTCCTGAGTTCCTTCAATGATGAAGAATGATGTGGAAGTATAAGCCAAATAAATCTTCTCCCAATAACAGTACTCCTAAAATATCTAGAACAAAAAAAACTAAGCACATCCATCAAAAGTAGATACAAAAAATAAACTGAGGGCTGAAATAAATGAAAGTAGAAACAAAGAGAACAATACAAAAAAATCAATGAAACAAAGAATTGGATATTAGAAAAAAATCAATAAGATAGACTAACCTTTATCCAACCTAACTAAAAGGCAGAGGTAGAAAAACCAAATTAACAAAATTAGAGATGAAAGGGGGATATAATAGAAGACACTGAGAAAATCCTTAGAATCATAATGTCATACTTTAAAAACCTGCACTCTATCAATAGGTACAACTTACCAAGGTTAAATCAAGATAAAATAAACCAATTAAAGAGACCTGTAACCCATAGTGAAATAGAAGCAGTCATTAAAAGTCTGTCAGTCAAAAAAAAAAAAAAAACAGGACCAGGACCAGATGATATTAGGGCAGAATTCCACCAGACTTTAAAAAAGAGCTAATACCAATTCTCCTCAAATTATTCCATAAAATAGAAACAGAAGGAACATTGCCCACTTCACTTTTTGAGGCCACAATTACCCTGATGCCCAAACCATATAATGACTCAACTAAAATGATAATTATAAGCCATTTTCTCTTATGAACATATATGAAAAATTTCTCACTAAAATATTTTCAAACCAAATTCAAAAACACATTTAAAACTATCATTCACCATGATCAAGTAGGCTTCATCCTCGAGATACAACGAGGGTTGGTTCAATAAAAGAAAACTAATGAATTTAATCCACTATATAATAAACTAGAAGAAAAAAATATGATTATCTCATTTGATTAAGAAAAGGTTTTTGAGAAAATTTAACACCCCACTTATGAAAAAAGTACTGCAAAGGTTTGGGATACAAGGAGCACATCTAAATATTATAAAGGCAGTTTACAGTAAAACTATAGTCAGCATCAAATTAAATGGAGAGAAACGCAAAGTACTTCCCCTAAAATCAAGAACAAGACAAGACTTTCCATTCTCTATATATCTATTCAATATAGTACTTGAAATTTTAGTTAGAACAATAAGACAACTGAAGGAGATTAAGGAGATACAAATTATAAAGAAAGACAAAGTATTGTTATTTGAAGATTATATGATAGTGTCCCTAAAATTCAACCAGGGAACTTTTACAGCTGATAAACACTTTCAACAAGGTGGCTAAATACAAGATAAATTTAAAAAGATCAGTATCCCTCCCCTATAAAAATGACAAACAGGCAGAGATGGAAATCAGGGAAATAATACCCTTAACTATAGTATCTAGTAATATTAAACATCTTGGGGTAATTTCAACCAAGCAAGTGAAAGAGTTGCATGATAAAAGCTTCAAGTCTTTAAAGAAAGAAATTAGAGAAGGTATCTGAAGGTAAAAAGATCTCCCATGCTCATGTATTAGTTGGATTAACATAATAAAAATGGCCATTGTACACCAAAAGCAATCTATAATACTTTAAAAATCATCATAAATATCCCAACACAATTCTTACAGACCTTGAAAGGACAATTTTCAACTTGATATGGGAAAACAAACAAACAAAAAATCCAGAATAGAAAGACAATCCTGAACAATAAAAACTTGTGGAGGTATTACCCTCCCTGGGTTCAAGGTTTAGTATGTTATTATAGTTGTTAAAACCACATGATATTGGCATAAAAAATGTTCATCAATGGATTCAAATTGAAGACTGAGACACAAACCTACACGTCTATGGACACCCAATTTTCAATAAATAAACCACACTTTGATAAATGAATACACACTGAAAATAAAAAGCATCTTTAAAAATGGTACTGGCCAAGGTGGTTTTCTTCATATAAAAGAATGCAAATAAATCCATATTTATCACCTAACACATAACTCAAGTACATCAAAGACCTGTACTTAAAGCCAGGCACAATTAAGCTCATATAAGAGAAAATGGGAAAGCATGATATGAGAAAAATTTTCTGAACAGATTACTGACAGTGTAGATATAAGATCAATAATAAATGGGACCTAATGAAACCAAAAAGCTTCTACGATGCAAAATGCACCATCAATTAGACAAAAAGGCAGCCTACAGAATGAAAAAAGATTTTTAGCAATTCCAAATCCACAGCCAATACAGGACTATTATCCAAAATATATAAGCAACTCAAGAAATTAGATATCAAAAATCTAATTAAAACTAGGGTGCAGAGCTAATCAAAATTTGCAATATATGAATCTCAAATGACCGAGAAACACTTAAAGAAATTCTCAACATCCTTAGCCAATAGGAAAATGCAAATCAAAAATACTTTGAGATTTCATTATACACATGTTAAAATGGATAAAATTAATAACACAAGAGACAACTCATGCTGAGGAGGATTCAGAGCAAAGGGAACACTTTTTCATTACAGCTGGGGGTGCAAATTACTGTGGAAATCAATATGATGATTCCTCAGAAAATTTGGGATCAATCTACCTTGAGACACAGCTATACCACTTTTGGGCAATTTACCCAATGGATGCTCCATCCCACTAAAAGGACACTAGTTCAACTATGTTCATTGCAGCATTATTCATAGTAACCAGAACTGGAAACAACCTAGATGCACTTCAACTGAAGAATGGATAAAGAAATTTTAGTACATTTGCACAATGGAGTATTACTCAGCTTTTTATAAAAATGACATCATGGAACTTCCAGGCAAATGGTGCAATGAGAAAAAAAAATCATCCTGAGTGAGCTAACCCAAATCCAGAAAGATGAATGTGGCATGTATTAAATTTCTGGTGGGTATTACCTATTAAGTAAATGATGATAAAACTACAATGCATAGGCCCGGCGAGGTTAGGTACAGAGGAATAGAATAGGAGAAATAGAATAGGTTTTGTAGGTAGTCTGGGGGCAGGTGGGAATGACAGTGGAAGTAAGCAGACATGGGGATAGAGGGAGAAGATTTGAACAGAGACAATGGAAATTTGGGGGATATTTAGGGTCAATATGGAAACTTCCTGAAATCTATGAGGGTAACCCTAATGGAGACTCCTAATTTTAAAGGGTATGGAGTCTGAACTGTTCATCTTTTGTAGCCAGGAAAGGTTTCTAGTGGTAAAATTGGGTGGCATTCACTTGAGTTGCTAGCTGAGGTGGACCCTGTGGAGATACCTAAACAACTCAGACTGAAGCTAGGACAGAGAGTCACTCTCCCAGAACTGATAGCAAGCCCAATTGCTAAGCACAAAGTCCACATCGCTCATTGAACATAGGTAGGCAGAGCAGGTGCCTGCATGGAGCCTTCACCCCTATGTTCTAGTATCTTTGACTTGGTACTCTTTGGAAGGTACTCTGTAGACAATGGAAAGAGAAACCTGGATACAAACCCAGTAACAAGACCCTGGACTAGACGGGAGGTGGTGGCACATGCCTTTAATCCCAGCACTCGGGAGGCAGAGGCAGGCAGATTTCTGTGAGTTCGAGGCCAGCCTGGTCTAGAAGAGCTAGTTCCAGAACAGGAACCAAAAGCTACAAAGAAACCCTGTCTCGAAAATCCA
>NC_022013.1:7280370-7310347 GCF_000317375.1 Microtus ochrogaster | reverse complement strand
CCAAAAAAAAAAAAAAAAAAAAAAAAAAGACCCTGGACCCACAGTCAATCCTGCTTAAAAGATATGCTGGGAATCCACAGGGTCTCAACCTTTGTGGAAATGAAAGAACATCTTTTGCAAAGCAAAATATCCTTAGACTCATATTTTGAAGTCAAGATACCTTTATGTTGGTTTAACTTAGCAGTATATACAATTAAATGTCTCTCTGTACTTAGCTCCTTCACAGTCAAAAGATTAAAAGAAAACACGATAATATGCATTAAAAAAAAAGATATGCTGGGACAATGGTGGTTTAACTTGAGGCCCATACTAGAGAGTAAGGTGATACCCCATACTGCCTATATGGCCAGGAACTGAATAGCCCAGAATTCTAGGGAAGAACCAAACATGATTGGAAAAAAAAAGAATTAAATGATTCCTAATTGTTCTGCTATACTCTAAGGTTGGTCCCTCGTCTAGTCATCATCAGATTGGCTTCCTCTGGCAGCAGATGAAAGTGGGTGCAGAGACCCATAGCTAAACATTATGGGGAGAGAGGGACAGAGACAGAAACTGAGAGAGTCTAAATTGTACATCTTCATTAGGTCCCTTATCCTGGAGCCCAGGGTACCCTGTGGGAGAAGGAGGAAAAAGTTTGTAGGAGTGATGGGATGGAGGCTATCAGGAGAATATGGGCCACTGAATTAACTAAGCAGGGCTCACATAGGCCTGCATGGGTCTATGCTAGATCATGTATGTATATATATATATATTTGTTAACTTGATGCTTTTGCGGAGCTGCAATAGTAGGAATAGAAATGCCTTTGAGTCTTTTTCCTGTGGGACTCCTTTTCTCCTATTGGATTGCCTTATGCAGCCTCAAGATAAGGACATTTGCCTTGCCTTATTTATTTTGTAGTATTTAGTTGTTTTCTTTTGGAGGATTGCTCTTTTCTGAAGGAAAATAGAGGAAGAGAGGATCTGGGAGAGAGAGGAGTTGGAGAAGAGCTGGGAAGAGTAGATTGGGAAAAACTGTGCTTAGGATTGCTGTGTGAGAGAAAGTTCTAGTTATAATGATAATAAAAAAGATAACAGTGCCTTATTTTGTGATTACAGTGTCCTATTGTGTACAGTACTCTATAGTGACATCAAAATGCTCCCTTATAAGATAATGGTGACTTATTCTGATATTCATAGATCTGTTGCATCATCACAGCATCCAACTGTGTTATCAAAGAGCTTTATTGTGTCCTATTGTGTCTAACAGTATGTCATTGTGTTATCACAGTACCCTGTTCTGCCATTAGGGGACTTCATTTGACATCCCATTGCTTTCTTGTGTCATCACTGTACCCAAATAGGCCATACTAGTGTTCAGTAATACCATAATAGATTCATGATATGTCATAACCATGTCCCATTGTGTTATCACAGTGTACTTTTGTGTCTTCACCCTTTCCTACATTGCCTTCACAGTGCCATATTGTTGCATCACAATGGTGTATTATGCCAAAATACAGCTGTATTTTAAAATCACAGTGCTTGACATTACCATCATCATGCTGTTTTGCCAAAATAATGTTTTATTATGCCATAATTGCTCTGCTGTTCTCCACATGTGCTCAATTTTGACATCACAATGCCTTATATTACTCTATTTTGCCATCACAGTAGTCACCTGTGCCATCATACTGACCTGTTATACAAAGACCTTGCCCTCTTCTGTAATCACAATGATCTATTACACATTCATTGTGCTGTATTGTGCCATGATAATACCTGTCTAAATTATTTTTCTCTTCCTGTGAGGAGATAATATGTTCAAGGCAACTTACAAAGGACAGAATTTAATTTGCCAGCTTGCTTATAGTTAGAGGGTGAGTCTGTGATCTGATCATGACAGGAAGCAGGGCAACAGACAGTCAAAAATAGCCCTGGTTCAGTATTCAAGAGCTTACATATAGGGACAACAACCAGGAGACTGAAAGACAGACAGACAAAGAGATATACAGACAAAAAGATAGATAAAGAAAGTCAGAGGGGGAGAGATATAGAGAGGGACAAAGAGAGGTAAAAACACACACAAAGTGACAGAGACAGAGAGACAAAAGACAGAGAGAGAGAGAGAGAGAGAGAGAGAGAGAGAGAGAGAGAGAGAGAGAGAGAGAACTCAGAATGGTATGGGCTTCTGAAACCTCAAAACATACCTTACACTTCCTTTAGAAAGGTATGCTGAGTATGATGTTCTTCTGTATATGTGCTGCTTTTATTGGTTGATGAATAAAACTGTTTTGCACAATGTCTTATGATAGTAAACCCAAGTGGAAAATCCAAACAGAGATAAATAAAGAGAGAGTAGTCAGAGTCAAGCAGTCATCTACCAGCCACGAAGGAATCACGACATGGAAAATGAGGTAACACAACAACCACATGTTAATTCATAGACTAATAGAAATGGGTTAATGTAAGAAGTAAGAGGTATCAAGGAATATGCCTGAACCGTAGGTCAAACAGTGTTGTAATTAATATAGTTTCTTTGTGATTATTCAGGTCTGGGCAGCCAGAAAATGAAAGTACAGTCTCTGTTTGCAAATGTAGCCTCTGTGTCTTTCTTTGAACTGAATGGTTATTGGACCAGGCAGGACAGAAACTTCTGTCTACACTATACCATCTAATCATGACAAAAATTTTCCACCAAGTAGGTCCAAATTTTTTTTTAAAAAAAGGAGCTTCCTTAATTAAGATATGTGCTTCCCTGCTCCCCTATCCAACCTTCCTGTATCCCAAATATCCCGTTGCCCCAAGTTCTCCCCATACTTCACACTTTTTCTCCCCATCTCCCCTTACCCCCTCCCACCCCACCCTTAAGATCCCGATTTTTTGCCTGGCAATCTTGTCTACTTCCCCTACCCAGGAGGATAGCTATATGTTTTTCTTTGGGTTCACCTTCTTATTTAGCTTCTTTAGGATATCAAAATATAGACTCACTGACCTTTATTTGTGGCTAGAAACCAATTATGAGTGAGTACATCCCTATGTTCATCTTTTTGGGTCTGGGTTTCCTCACTCAGGACAGTATTTTCTATTTCCATCCATTTGCATGCAAAATTTGACAAGTCATTGTTTTTTACTGCTGAGTAATACTCTAATGTGTATATATTCCACACTTTCTTCATCCATTCTTCCATTGAAGGACATCTAGGTTGTTTCCAGGTTCTGGCTATTACAAATAATGCTGCTATGAACATAGTTGAACAAATGCCATCTTAGGGTTGGGAAGAGACTTGGACCTAGAGGGGCTTCCAGGTGCCCAAGGCGAGGTCCCCAGTTAGTTCCTAGGGCAGCTGAGGATAGGGAACCTGAAATGATCCTGTCCTATAGCCATACTGATGAATATTTTGCACATCACCATAGAACCTTCATCTGGCGATGGAAGGAGATAGAGACAGAGACCCACACTGGAACACTGGACTGAGCTCCCAAAGTACCAATGAAGAACAGAAGGAGGGAGAGGATGAGCAAGGAAGTCGGGACCAAGAGGGGTGCACCCACCCACGGAGACAGTGGGGCTGATCTATTGGGAGCTCACCAAGGCCAGCTGGATTGTGACTGAAAAAGCAGGGGATAAACCCGGACTCTCTGAACATGGCGGACAATGAGGGTTGCTGAGAAGCCAAGGACAATGGCACTGGGTTTTGATCCTACTTCTTGTTCTGGCTTTGTGGGGGCCTAGCCAGTTTGGATGTTCACCTTCCTGGACCAGGATGGAGGGAGGAGGACTTTGGACTTTCCACAGGGCAGGGAACCCTGACTGCTCTTCGGACTCGAAAGGGAGGGGGAGAAGAGTGGGGGAGGGTGGGAGGAGTGGGAGGCTGGGAGGAGGCGGAAATTTTTTTTCTCAATAAAAAAAATAAAATAAAATAAAATAAAAAGGAGCTTATGGGGTCTATCCTCATTTCACCAATCAAAGTACCTTATTGTGGTCACAAAACACTATATTTTCAGGAAATTGCCTTTCAAAGACATCAAAAACATCAAAATGTTACTTAGTAATATCATGACTATGCCTTATGATTCTAATTTGTGTTGTATCAACCAAATGTCCTAATTTGTTATAACCATTCAGTGTTCTATGCTCATAATGTCCTATATTGCCATGATAGTGTCTTATTCAACAATCACAGTGCCCTATTGTGACAAAAATGTACATTTTATGTTATCAAAAATACCTGGTGTGACAACATAGGGATTATTTATATAAGAACATGGCTATATTTTGTTATAACTGCACCTCCATTTCATCACAGTGTCCTTAGTGATGTCACAGTGACCAGTTATAAAAGGAACAATACTATTGCATAGCAACAATGCTCTATTATATCATCACAATGTCTACTGTATTACAGTGCCCTATCATGACATCAATGTCCTATTGTAAAATAATAGTGTGACATCACAGTGTTCTATTGTGTCCTGACAATGCTGAGTCATGACATATTGTGTTATCAGACTGTCCAACCATATCACTACAATGACATCACAGTCCTATTGTGACATAAATGCCCTACTGTTCCATTACAGTGCTCTACTATTACATCACAGTGTCCTATTGTTTCAGTGGTGTCTTGGTCTGTAATAATAATGTCCTATTTTGATATCAGTGATGTTTTATGCTATAAGAGTGCCCTATTGTATCATCACAGAAGCCTAGTTTACTGTAACAATTAGAGTAACTATAACCCTTTTTTGACTTGCTAGTGTCCTCTGTGACATGACTGTGCCCTATTCAACCACAGTGTTGAATTATGACAAAATAGTGACATATTACATCATCACAGTGTCCTATTTTTTTCATCTCTTATGACCTAAGAGTGTCATACTGGGACATGATTATGCTTTATTGTGCAATCACAATATCCTATTATGCCAACACATTAGCAGTTTGTCACATCATAATGACCTGTTATAGATAACAATGTTCTATTGTGTCATTACGGAGCCCAATTATGACCTTACAGGTTCCACTTGTGGCATAAAGCTGTCATCTTGTATAAATTCTGTATCTTATTGTGTCACCAAAGTATTTCATTGTATCATAATAGGGTCCTACTTTAATATCAATGCTCTAGCATAAACATGTCCCTATGGTGACATCACTGTGTCTGATTGTGACATAATTTTTGCATATTATTATATCACAGTACCCTACTGTGTCATCACAGTATCCTAGATATTTTAACAGTGTCTTATTGTGCATCACAGTGCCTAACTATAATAGAGCAGTACTATATTGCATCATCAGTGACATATTGTGACAGCACAGTGACCTATCGTCATCACAATAAACTCTTGTATGATCACAGTGTCCTACTATATCATTATAGTGTCCTATTATGCCATCACAGTCTCCTAATATTATAAGTTGTGACCTAACACTGCTCTACTGTGACATCACAGTCATGTTATAAAATAACAGGGCCTTATTGAATCAACACAGTACCCTGTTTTGTCATCTCAGTTTCCTATTGTGTACCACAGTGTTCTATTGTATCCTAACAGTACCATTTGTGCAATCATACTTCCCAATTATGCCATAACAGGACTGAAATATGTGCTCACACAATTGTGATGTCATAGCAATGACCTATTGTACCATCACAGTACATTTTCATGCTTTCATCCTTTCCTATCTTGTCATCACAATGGTGTATAGTGCCAAAAAACTGCTCTATAGTGAAATCACAATGCTTGTAGTGTTATCACTATGTCATATCGTGTTAAAATAATGTTATATTGAGCCACAAATTATACTATTGTACCATCTAAATGCCCTAACTTTTACATTACAATGTTTGATATTACCAACTCATCACTCTATTTTTTTATCACAATAGTTACCTGTGCTATCACAGTAATCTTCTGTGCAAACACCTTGGACTATTATATCATCATACTGATCAATTTCACTTTCACAGTGCTATACTATGTCATGACAATGTCATTTTAATCACTTTTCTATTTATTTGAACACAACATGACCAAGGCAATTTACAAAGGACAACATTGAATTGGACAGCTTGATTAGCATTTTAGAGAGTCCATTATCTTTTTTGGGGGGTGACCATGACAGGAGTAGGCAAAATGGTGGTAGGTCAGTACCTGATAGCTTACTTATGAGACAACCATAAGAAAAAGAGAGGGAAAGGGAGAAAGATCACTACCATGAAATGGCATGTGCCTTTGAAATCTCAAAGCATACTTCCCGTGATAGAGTTACCCTACCAAGGATCTGCCATCTAATCCTTCCCAAAGATTGCCAACAAATAGAAAACCAAGAATTCAAAATAGTGCCTATGGGGCCCATCCTCTCATTCAAATCATCGAAGTCTCTTATTCTGTAAATCATTTCAGGAAAATACACAAGAATGTATATATAGAATTCATTAATGTTATTATCACTGTATAATGCCATAATCATGTCCTGTTATTTCAATGTAGAATTTGTTGGACCAACAAAAGTGTCCTAAATTTTCATCACCATCTCATATTTTGTCCTCATAGCATTCTATTTTGATATGACAGTGTCCTAAAGAACATATAAACTGGCTTATTGTGATATTCCAGTGTCCTATTCTGACATACCAATGCTCTATTAGATCATTACAGAGTTCTACTGTATTATAACAGTGTCCTATTGTGTCACCACAGTGACATATTGTGACATGGCAGTGTCCGATTGTTGTGTCATTGGATGGTACATTTAACTGTACCATCACAGTGGTCTAGTGTGATACCCTAGTGCCCTACTGTACCCTCAGAATGTCCAACTGTATCATCACTGTGCCCTGTTGTGGCATCGCTGTGTCCTAGTGTATAACAGTGACTTATTTTGTCAATTCACTTCCCTGTTGTGTCAGCACAGTACTGTATTTTGACATCACAGCATCCTTATGTTGTAGCAAGACACAAGGTCCCCATGCTTATAGAAAGCAATAGAGAAACCAGAATTGTTAAATATGCGGATTTTCCTCTTCAATGGAAGGGATGTGTATACCTGTTTTTCATCTAGAAGGCTGGAAGTGTATGCTGCTTAATAACCTGGTAATCTTTTGCCATTCTGTGGGATCAGGCTTTACCTTAATCTCTCTCATCTCGAGCACTGTTTTTCATTAATTAGATTCCATTCTTTTGGAAGTGGTCACAGGTACTTTGCAAAAAGATATGTGCTTCGCAAAGGAGTCTTGATATAGCCATACCCTAAGCTTTATTGTGATAACTGTCATGAAGAAACCTTTTCCCAAAGTTGTACTATGTTGAAAAGTATAAAAGGTAAACTGCTCGGAATCAGACTCCAAGTCTGAACCATAATGACTAACTAAGCTGTACTTAACTGTGTTTCCTTCTTTCCTTTTAGGGTTTGTTTCCCTGCCAACAGATGAGTAGAGCTTTAAGGGGCTACCCCCATGCCCATTTCACTGTTATAATGCCCTATGTGTCCACACAGGCTATAAATATTTTGTCATAACAATGCCACGTGGTATCACAGTGCCATACTGTAACATCACATGACCCTACAGTGACATCACAGTATTGTATTGTGATAGGTCAGCACCCTGTCTCATTGTCAATGGCCCTATTGTGTCATGAAAAATCTTGTATATGGCTTATCAGTGCTTATTGTATCATCACAGTGTCCTACTGTAACCTAACAGTTTCCAATTGTGACATCTCAGTGTGCTAGTGTAGTATAACAGTATAACAGTACTGTATTGTAACATCACAGTGTGGTGCTATCACACACAATAGTTCACACAGTGGTATTTAGTGTCATAACAGTTCTCTATTGTGTCATCACAGTGTCCTCTTATGCTATGACAGTGTCATATTGTATCATCAAAATGTCCTGTGTGCCACCACAATGCTTTATTATGCCTTTGTAGTGGTTTATTGTGACAACATAGTGCCGTGACATGTCATCAGTACATCTGACTATATCTTCATAGTGCCCTCTTATGCAATCACAAAGTCCTATTGTGATTTAAACTGCCCTATTGTGTCATCACAGTTTCCTAATATATTATAGTCATGCTCTATTGTGACATAACTGTATCCTCTTGTATTGTTACAGTGCCCTGCTGTGCTATCACAGAGCCCTATTGTGAAATCCCAGGATCACACCGATGTATCAATGCTCTAATGAGCTATCACAGTGTTCTTTTGTGATATACAAGCACCCTATTGTATCAACACAGTACCCTGTTGTGTGACCAGAGTGCCCAGTTGAGTCTTCACTCTGTCTTGTTTGAACAAAATAGCTTGCAAATGTGACACCTCAATGCACTATTGTATCACCACATTGCTTTGGTGGGATATCACAGTAGCCTGCTGTGTCCTTGTGGTGTTGTATTATGTTATCACATTACTTTAGTATTGCATTACAATGATTTTTTGTGTCATCACAGTGTTCAAATGAGTCACTAAGGTGCTGTATTTGTCCTTACAGTACTGTATTGTCTATTAAAATGCACTATTGTTTCATCAAATACGCTGTTTGCCATCACAAGATTGTATTGGAATATCACAGTGTTTTATCATTCCAACAAAGTGCCCGAATGAGCTTGAACATTGCTCAATAATGCCCTCATATACTAAGGCAGTGCTATGCCAATGTCCTATTGTGCCATCACACTCTCCTCTCTTACCATCACAGTGCTGTGCTGTCACATAACAATCATGTATTGTACCAACAAACTGCACTATTGTGAAATCACAAAGCTCGGCAGAGTCAAAATAATGTCATTTATTTATTTAATTAATTGATTTATTATGTATACAATATTCTGTCTGTATGCCTGAAGGCCAGAAGGGGGTGCCAGACCTCTTTACAGATGGTTGTGAGCCACCATGTGGTTGCTGGGAATTGAACTCAGGACCTTTGGAAGAGGAGGCAATGCTCTTAACCACTGAGCTGTCTCTCCAGCCCCAAAATAATGTCATCTTGTGCCATAAATTGTTCTATTGTATTTTAAATATGCCCTATTTTGTATAATAGAGTCTTATATTATCAACTCAGTATTCTATTGTGGCATCACTGACATCAACCATGCTATAAAGGTGACATGCTGTGTCAATGGCCTATTATACCATTAAACTGGCCAATAACAGTTTCATGGGGTCTTATTATGTCATGACAGTGGCCGTTTTAATTATTTTCCTACTGCTATGAAAAAACAACATGACCAAAGCAAATAACAAAAGATAGCATTTAATTTGCTTGCTTGTTTAAAGTTTCAGAGGCTATCAATGCTCATCATTTTAGGGGAACATGACAGCACCCTGTCAAAAAATGGCCCTGTATCAGTACCTGAGAGTTTACTTGTTGAAACAATAAGAACCATAAGACAGAAACAAGTGGGGAGGGAGGGATAGAGTAGGATTGGAGAGAGAGCAGGAGAGAATTATTTGGGAATGGCATAGGCTTTTGAAACTCCAAAGGACAGACTTCTACTGCCAAGATGCTGCCTTCCAATCCTTCCCAAATATTACCAATTAGGAACTAAGAATCCCAAATAGAGTCATGGTGTCCATCCAATTCAAGCCAAAAATTTGTCTTATTCTGCAAATCCATTACAATATCATTTCATAAAAATATACTATCATGTCTTCATAGAGATACAAATATTAAAATATTACCATATAGTGCCATGACTATGTCCTATTATTCTAACATAAACTTTGTTGTACCAAAATGCCCTAATTTTTTTAATCAGCATCCCATTCTTTGTCATCATAATGTCCAATTTGACATGACAGTGCCCTAAAGAACAATCAAAGTTCCCTATCATCACATGACTGTAGCATGGCAGAGCCCTATTGTTTCATGAAAGTGCTTATTTGTCATCATAGTGACATATGTTGTCATCACAGTGTCCTATAATGTCATTTCTATATCCTACTATGTGATCACCTTGCTCTAATCATGATCTAAATTGTGTTTAAATTTTGATCTAAACTTTGTCATAAAAGTTTCCTAACATATTATAGAAGTCTCACAATGTGCATTCACCATGTTCTATTGTGTCATCACAATGCTATATTGTTACATAAAGGTGCCCTATTGTGACTAGACAGTCTCATATTGTGGCAACCCAATGCCCTATTTTGATACCTTAATGTTGTATTGTGACATAGGTGCCATATTATGTCACCACAATGCCCTAGGGTGTCATCACAGTATCCTACTGTATTGTCACAGTTCCCTGTTTTGATATCACAAAGTCCTATTGTGACCTAAAAGAGTTCTATTGTGCTATAACAGTGCCCTATTGTTATATTAATATGTACTACTGTTTAACAATGCCTTATAAAATGACACTATTTCCTCAAAATAATTCTTTATTGTTCATAACAATCAAGGCACTCCATGTTGTGCCTACATAATACCATTTTGTGTCATTATAGGGTTGACTGTGACATAATAGTACCCTTTTATACTACCAAAGTCCATAATTTGTCATCATAGTGCCCTATAGAAGTCTTCAGAGTCTCTTACTAAACCATCAGTATCCCAATTTGCAATCATAGTGTTCTATCATGTTGTGAAATTACCCTACTGTATCATCATTGTAGCATCACAGTGTACTCTTATGACAAAATTACTCTCCTATGACACTTATGATCCCTATTATGCCATTATATTGCCCTGGCATGATGTCACAGTAATCTTTTCTTCACCATATTGAGCTATCACAAAATGATACCTGTTGTGTTATCACAGTAACCTATTTTGTCATCACAGTACCTATTGTACCTTAATATGATTCTCTTGGGTCATCCCAACACATTTTTATGCTCTCACAGTGATCAAATATGCCATATTAGTGTTCTTTAGTGCCCTAACAGTCATGATGGTCCATACCAATCACATAGCATTACTTTATGTCACAGTGCTGTATTTTGCCATCATCATGGTGTATTGTACCAAGTTGTTCAATTGTGAAATCACTGACTTTGATAGTGCCAAACTTATGCTATGTTGTGCCAAAATAATGTCATAATTTTCCATAGATCATTCTAATATTACATCAAAATACCCAAATTTTGCTTCATGGTGCTTAATATTACAAACTCATTACTCTATTGTACCATCACATAGTCACTTATGCAATCATGGTATTCTGTTATACAACCACGTTCATCTCCTATGTCATCACATGACCAGTTACCTTTCCAAAGTCTCTTTTGTGCCACAACAGTACCTGCTTTAATTGAATTTTTTATTGCTGTCAAGATATATGACCAAAACAACTTACAAAAGAGATCGTTTAATATGGCAGATTGCTTAAAGTTTCAGAAGGTGAGTCCATGATGATCATGATGGGTAGCATGGTATTATACAGGCAAAAATGACCTTGCATCAACATAGTATCCTATTGATTCAACACAGTTTATGGTACCATCTCAGTGCCCTATTGTGATATCACAACAATTATTCCCAATTGTGTCATCATAGTACCATAGTGTGACATCACTGTGTTCTACTTTATTATACTGGTGCACAATTGTGGCACCACAATATCTTTTTGTGACATGAAACTACCCAATTTGTGTCATCATAGTGTCCTACTGAGCCATTACAGTGACCAACTGTGCAAACCATTTGCCATATTATGTTATCCAAATGACCAATCACCATCAGAGTATTCTCCTCTGCCATCACAATGACTGCCTTAATCGCTTTGCCATTGCTGTAACAAAGAACATGATCAAAGCAACTTACAAAAGGCAGCATTTAATTTGACAGCTTGCTTACAGATTCATGGAGTGAGCTAATGCTCATTATGGTAGGATGTTTGGTAACAAGTAGGCCAAAATGACCCAGGATCAGTACCTGGGAGTCTATTTGTTTCAACAACAATCATGAAGAAGAGATAGAGATACACCTATTTCACAAGGGCATGAACTTCTGAAACCTCAAAACATACCTTCACCGACACACTTCCTTCACAAGGCCAAGAATCACAATATTTGCAAAACATTTCCATCAACTAGGGACAAATAATTAAAATAAAGTACCCATGGAGGCTATTCTAAATAGGACCACCTAAAAGCTATATTCTGCTGGCACATTACTTTGTCATTTTTGGAAAAGGCTCAACTATTCCTTTACAGAGATGAGAAATTATAACGTAGTGCCTGACTCCACCCTTTTATTCCAACAACACTTCTGCTGGACCAACCAAATGTCCTAATTTGTTATCACTATCTCTTGTTTTAGCATATAATGCCATAATTTGCTATTACAGTACCATAAAATATAATTACAATGCCCTATTATGAGAGAACAGTGCATACTCTGCCATCACAGTACCCTACCACATAATCACAGTATCCTATTGTGTCTTCACAGTGCCCCACTGTGACATTACATATGTCATATTTGATATACCATGATTCTTTTGTATCAAAACAGTGCCTTAATGTATTATCAAAATGCTCTATTCAGTAATCCCAGTGACCTACTGTATTATCAGAGTGCCCTTTTGTACCATTCAGTGATATATTGTAATGTAACTATACCCTATTGTGATATTACAGTCACATGTTGTCATCATATTGTTATATTTTGATATAACAATGTTATATCATGACATAACAGTACCTTATGGTGTCAGAATGCTGTCCTACTGTGTGATCACTGAATCCTAGTATATTAAAACAGTGTCCTATACCCTATTGTGTCAACACAGCAGCCTATTGTATTCTCACAATGTCCTATTATGGCATTACAGTATCTTACTGTACCATCACCATTCTGTACGGTGACATCAAACTGCTCTAATGTGATATAGCACTGTCTTATTTATGTACCCTATTATGTTATCACAGTTCCTTGAGGTATCATCCAAGAATCCCACTACATTGTGACAATACCCTATTGTGACATTACAATGTTCTATTGTGACCTTAAATTGCTCTGTTTTGTCATTGCAACATCCTGCTGTGATGTCACAGCACTCTTGTACATAACTTATGACACTATTATTGTTTCAACATAGTGCCTTATTGTATCATAATGGTGCCCTCTTCTATCATGACAGTGTTCTACTATATAACAACAGTGCCCTACTTTGGCATCACTATGTCATTTTTGTGATATAACTATGCCATTTTGTATCATCACAGTGCCCTGTTATATCATCATACTGCCTTGTTGTGGCATTATCGTAACCACTTTTGTCATCATATTGACCTATTGTCCAGTCAAATTATCTTGATATTATCTCAAGAGATCTGTTGTGTCATCATATTCCACTATTTTAACATTATAGTACACTATTGCATCATCACAGTCATTGCTGTGCCTTCAGAGATTCTGCTGTGATTTCATAGTAATATTAATTACATAGTATATTATATACCATAGTTACCATTGCCTTTGCCATCACAGTTTCCTAATATGAAAAAACAGTGTTCAATAATACCATCATAGACCTGTGATGTTTCATAACAACATCCTATTTTACAACCATAGAACACTTTTCCCACCCTCTCATACATTAACATTAGAGTGCTATTATTGTTCTATCAGAATGCTCTACTGTGTCAACAAACTATTCTACTGTGAATTAACAGCTTTTGATAGTGCCATCATTATATCATGTTCTGCCAACTTAATGCTACATTGTATCATAAATTGTTCTACTGTAACATAAACATGCCAAAATTTAACATCACAATTCTTTATATTACCAAATCAGTGCCCTATTGTGCCTTCACAGTAATCACCTATATCATCATAGTGATCTACTATGGAAATACTTACAGCTATTATGCTATAAAAATGACCAATTATAATTTCACAATATTGTACAATGCTATGACAGTGCCCTTCTTACTTTTCTATAACTGTGAACATTTAACTTGATCAAAAAGACAAAAATTAATTTGGCAGCTTGCTTAGTGTTGATCTTCCTCATGGTGAAAAAATGGCAGCAGGCAGACAAAAATGTCACTGATTCACATTAGAGCTTACTTCTTGAGACAGAAACCATTACAGAAATAGAGAGAGAGAGAGTTGTATGAGAACGACATTGGCCTCTGAAATCAAAAAGCATATGTCCAGTGACATATTTCCTCCAACAATGCCATACCTCAAGTTCTTCCTTTACATTTCCACCAACTTGACCAAGAATTCGAATGAAAGTTCTGGGAACCACTCTCAATCAAATCATCCACATTTTTTATTCTGGAAACTAATTACACTATCATTTCAGGAAAGTACCCAATTATGTCTTCATACATATCAAAAATGGTAATATAGCACCAGATCAAGCTATAACTGTGCCTTGATTATTCCAATACAGACTTCTGCTGTATCAATCAAACATCCTAACTTATTATCACCATTCCCTGTTTTGCCACACAGTGTCTTATTTTGGCATTGTACTGACTAAAGGAGCACTCAAAGGGCTGTTGTGACACAAAGTGATGTATTATTATGTCACAGTGTCCTATTTCATTATCACAGTGTCTTATTATGTCATCACAGTGTCTAACTGTATGATCATTGTGATATCAGTGTTCTATTATGATTTAACTGTATCCAATTATATCATCACAGTGTCTTATTGTGACAACATGGTATACTTTTGTGACATAGAAAGTCTTATTGTGTCACTGCAATGCACTATTATACCATCACTGTGTCCTACTGTATCATCACTGTGCCCTACTGGGACTTCATAGTGTTCGTATGTAACCTGATAGTGCTATATTATATCATGACAGTTTCAAATATGACTCCAAACTGTCCTAATGTACTATAACAGTATCTGATTGTGATATCACTGTCTCCTATTAGAACTTAACCATACTCTACTGTGCCCTCAAAAAAACTGGTTGTAACATCAGAGTGTCATATTGTGACATCACAGTGCCCAATTGTGTCAATACAGTGCTCTACTGTATTGGACAGAACTGAATGCTGGGAAGAAGGGCAGAGAGAGAGGCACCAAGGAGATGCCAGGTCAGACATGCTGAATCTTTCCCTGTAAGCCATGACCTCATGGTGTTATACAGATTATTAGAAATGGGTTAAATTATGATGTGAGTTAGCAAATAGAAACTAGACATAATTGGCCAGGCAATGATTTAATAAATTCAATTTCTGTGTGATGATTTCGGGTGTAAGCTAGCAGGGTGGTTGGGACCTAAAGCAAGCCCTCTCACACAACAAAATTATTTAAAAATTGCCACATTTTTAACCTCACAATGCTCTACTATGGCATCACAATACCTGGTTATAACATCACAATATTGTTCTGTCACATAATAAAGCCCAGATGTGTAAATACAGTGACTTATAGTATCATAACACAGACTCATTGTGTCAACACAGTGGCCTACAAGCTCATAACAGTGCCCTACTATGTCATCACAGTCTCTACTTTTGACATTGCTGTATCTGAATGTGACATTGCAGTGACCTATTGTTATATTACAGTCTTGTTTTGTGGCCTGTGAGTGCCCTCTTGGGTTAACACACTGTCCTTTTGTGCCAAAACAATGATTTATTGTGACATTTTGGTGTCCTTTTGTGACATAACAGTGCCCTACACTATCATCATAGTGACTTTTGGTGTCCTCACAACGCCCTGTTCGTTGACTGAAGTTTCTGTCCTGGCGGATCCTGCAACTTTTCAGTTCCAAAGAAATACACAGAGGTCTACATTAATTATAAACTGGTTGACCTATTATCTCAAGCTTCTTATAAACTCTTATAACTTACACTAACCCATATTTCTTGTCTGTGTTAGCCACGTGGCTTGATGCCTTTTATCAGTGAGGGATTCTCATCTTGTTTCCTCTGTGTCTGTGTGACGACTACAAACTAAGCCTTTCTTCTTCCCAGACTCCTCCTGTTCTAGTCACCCCACCTATACTTCCTGCCTGGCCATTGGCAAATCAGCATTTTATGAAAACAGTACAAATGACAAATCTTTACAAAGTGCAACACCATTGTTGCACAGCACCTATTGTGTTATCATAGAGTCCTATTGTCATCTAAGTGGCCTATTATGTCATCACTGTGTTCTATTATGTTATAAGTGATATCATAGTGTTATATTGTGATAAACAGTACCCTATTTTGTCATCAGGGCACACTGTGATCACAACACCCTGTGATCTCATCAGTAACATAATGTAACATCAAAATCTTTTTTTTTTATTTTTGTGACAAGGTTTCTTTATGTAACAGCCCTAGCTGTCCTGGATCTATCTCTGTAGAACAGCTTAGCCTTGAACTTATGGAGTCTCTAGCACAATTAATAAAAACCCAGAGACAGATATTGGGTTCAACCTGAAGACCAAAAAAACAAACCAGTCATTCACTGGCTCTTATCTCTACCTCAATCCCAAAATGGCAATGCTACCTCCAGGAATGTTAAAAATGAGACCAAGCTGAAACCTGTCTCCTCCAATCTTTTATTCCTCTCTAGTGCTGAGATTAAAGATGCTCACCACTATGGCAAACTAGTGTGGCTATGGGAATTAAAGGTGTGTTCCACCACTTCATAGTCTGTATGGCTGATCAGTGTGGATGTTTTACTCTGATTTTCAGATAAGCTTTATTTATTAAAATACAAATGAAATACTACTGCAGAGATCTACCTCACTCTGCCTCCAAATTGCTGGTATTAAAGGCATGTGTCACCACTGCATGACTGATATCAGCATCTTCTATTGTGGCATAATAATATCCCATTGTGATATCACAGTGCCTGTATGTCATCACAGTGCTTTATTTTATCATTATGATGTAATTATGTTACATAATTGTGATGTCACACTAGAGCACTCATATGTCAGAGTAAAACATGCAATGCCGATTTAGGGAACTCATTAAACACATTGAAACACAGAAATATCACAATATCCCACTGTGATAAAAAAGTTGGACACTGATAACACAATGGGGAATTTCATTGACACATCAGTGCACTGTTGTGTGGCAATATGTCTTGGTGAGCTTACAGTACAACACTGTGTATAATAGGGGCTGTAATGACTCAATAGGTACTGTTTTCTCACACTCAGAGACTGCACTGTTCCAATAATGCACTGTGATGGCAACACAAGGAACTGTGATAACAAACTAGGGTACTGAAATATCATAATAAGTCAGTGTCACAATACTGGAAGACACTGTTGACACAACTTGTCACTCTTTTGACACAATAGGGCATTGTTATATTACAATAGGACACTAAAATTTTAAACTAGAATACAGTGATGATAAATAAATAGGACAGTGTGATGACACAATAGAGCATTTACCTTACCATAGGATGCTAAAATATCACCTTGCATCACTGCTATAATACAAGAGTACACTGTATTGTTTTGATGCAATAGGAAATTGTTAATTTATGGTTGAAATCAGTGATGGTACTATAGAGCACTATGCTAACCCAATAAGGAACTGATTAGTCAGAAAATGACACCGTAATGTCACACTAGGGCGCTGTAATGATGCATATTTCAGATCTGTGATGCCAATATTGGGTACTGTCTTAGTAAACTAGGATACTGTGATATCACAAAATGGCACTGCAATGACATGATAAGATGTTGTAGTGACATAATAGTGTAATGTGTTGACACAATAGGGAATATTAGTTCAAAATAGGACACTGTGATGCCACAATAGGGCATTGTATTAACCAAAATAGCCACAGATACGTCATAAGAAAGATATAATGATGTCACAATAGGACACTGTGATGACATATTAGGGCATATTGTAGGGGAATATAGTGTTGCAATAAGGCATTTATTATAAAGTGTGATACTGTGATGACAAATAGCACACTGTGATGCCAACATAATATACTATACTGATAAACTAGGACAGTGCAATGACACAATACTGTTATGACACCATAAGGTCACTGTGTTTACTCAATGGGGAACTGTTATGTGATAATATGAAACTGGTATGGTACAATAGGTCTCTCTTTTGATACACTAGCATACTTTGAGCTCACAAAATGGTTCAGTGGTCATACAGTAAGACACTATGGTAATATAATTGGGTATTGTGTTGACAAAATGGAGCACTAATTTAACACAATAGGGACCTGCTATGTGACAATACAACACTGTGATGTCATAATGTTGGTCTCTGGGAGGATACACGAAGATTTATATCGAAATAGGACACGGTGGAGTTAAAATAGGTCTATGAAGTAACACATTAAGACAAAGTGATGGCATCAAAAGGAAATATAATGTCACTGTGATTATACAAAAACACACTGTTGCAATATAGTGGGAATGATAGCACAATTAGGCACTTTTGGATCACATCAGGACTCTGTGATAGCACATGAAGGTATTATGATGATATAGTAAGACATTGCATTGACACATTAGAGCACTATTGCAACAAAATATACTACTGTAAGTTCATAACAGGATACTGATAGCATAAAGGGGCATTATGTTGATACATTAGGACACAGTTAATATATTGGACACTATTATGGCATGATAGGGCAATGTGTCAACCCAAATGACAACTGACATATCACAACAGAACACTATGATGTCACAATAGTGCACTGTTAAAACAATAGGAAACTATGATGGCATAATAAGCCACTCTACTATGTCACCATTGCACACTATGATGTTAGAATGAGACACTGTGATGTCACAATAGGGCACATGTCATAATATGACACTATTGTTATAATAAGATGCTGTTATAGTACAGTGAAACAAATATGTATAATATAATACATAGTGCAAATATGTATAAAAGGACACTTTGTACTTTGTCACATAACAGTGGATTATTGTTTTAATACAATACCCTATTGTGGAAACACAGTATCCTTTTGTGTTCACAGTGTCCTACTATGTCTTTACATTCATTCTCTTACATGGCTCAGTGGTTAAGAGCATTGCCTGCTCTTCCAAAGGTCCTGAGTTCAAGTCCCAGCAACCACATGGTGACTCACAATGTCCTAGTGTATTGACATCACAGTGCTGCTCTACTTTGGAATCACTGTGCTTTATTGTAACAATACTGTATTGTATTGTGTCATATAACAGTGATCAATTGTATGATCACAGAGCCCTGTAGAATCATATTGCAATGTCTTGTGGTATCATTGCAGTGTCTGATTTTATTATAACAGTTTCCTAGTGTGATAATACAAGTCCAATCATGACTCAATGTTGCTCTATTTTCACATCACAGTGTCCTATTATTAAGTAACGTGTCCTGTTGTATCATCACTAGGCCTACTGTTTCATAACAAAACCCTGTTGCAATACCCTATTGGAACAGCATGGTGTCCTACTTTCAATAACAGTGTGACATTATGATATTTCTATGACTTAATGTCCTTTTATAACTTCACAGTATCGTTAAGAGGTATCAGTGCATTTATAGGTCAACATTGCTCTCTATTGTGACTTTATTGTGTCTCATTTTGTCATCAGAATGCCCTCTGATGCCATTCCATTGCTTTATTCCTCAATGTACCCAACTGTAGCATTACAGTACAATTCTGTGCCAACTGTGAGTCCTGTTGTGATCTAATAGTGCCCTTTTCTATCATCACAGTTTTCTATTATAGCAGTGCTCTGTAGTGACATCACAGTGTCCTATTATGACATAATCATGTCTTATTATATTGTTGTCATGGTACCTTACTATGACATCTCATGTGCTCTTTTGTGGCACCAATGTATCCTACTGTATCAATACCCTGCTGTATGTGCCACTCAGGGTCCTAAAGTGATCTTAAAGTACCCTATTTATCATTGTAGTTTCCAAAATGAGTGACTTATTGTGACAGCACACTGTGCTATTGTGACAAAACAGTACCTTCTGTGGTCATCACACTGCCCAATGCTGACCTCAAAGTGTTGTGTATGACATGACCATCTCTTATTATGGCATAATGGTTTCCTATTATGTTGTCAAAAAACCAAGTCATGTTGTCACATAACAGTGCCCTATTATGTCAACACAATGTCCTAGTATGTCATCACATGCCATTTTGTAATATCACAGTGCCCTACCTACTGCATTATAACAGTAACTTTTTGTGACATGACATTTCTGTGCTGTGGCATTGGAGTGTCCTTTTACGACATCACAGCATTGTATTGTCACATAATTGTTCTCTGTTGGTGAACATGGTGGCCTATACTGTCATCATGTTATTTTACTGTATCATTCCAGTGC
Source organism: Microtus ochrogaster (assembly GCF_000317375.1). Lineage (NCBI taxonomy): Eukaryota > Metazoa > Chordata > Mammalia > Rodentia > Cricetidae > Microtus > Microtus ochrogaster. Next base: position 7,290,102 of record NC_022013.1, on the reverse strand, counting down.
ACTACTCTAGCATGACAATGCTCTAATATATGATCTCAGTATTCTACTACATCATTAAAGTGACTCTTTGTGACATCTCATTACCTTACTGTGATATCACAGTGCTCTATTTTATAATTACAGTGCCCTATTATAATATCTCAGTGACATATTGTGACCTAACTGTGCCCTATTGTCTCATGACAATATCCTATTATGACAATAGTTCCATATTCTGACATAGTTATGCCCTATCATGTCAATACTATGCCCTATTTTCATTAACATGCACTATTGTAAGATCACACAGTAGGTCATCAGGTTTCCTACTGTGACATTACCATACAATTATTTTGATGTAAAAGTGTTCTGGTGTGGCAACTAAACTGGAATGTTCCTAATAGTATATCAAGGCAGTGTACTTCTGTAACATCAGTGTCCTGAATGAAATCACTGTGCTGTAACATGACATCAGACTGTCCTATTGTGAGTTATCAGTTTCTTATTATGATATCATTGTGACCTATTGTGGCACAACAGTATTTGATTATTTCATCATAGTATCCTATTGTGACTTCATAACATCATATTATGACATAATAGTGCACAGATAATTTCTGTACACAACTGTGCCATCATTCTGCTTTACTGTCATATCAGTGTCATTACATGACATTTTAGTGCCTTACTGGGTCAGCACAGCTCTCTATTGTACTGTCAATACCGTTTTTTAATGATTATGCCATAAGATGTTATTAAAATGTCATGTTGTTTCATCATTGTCTCCTACTGCACCGTTACTGTTGTGCATTATGCAATAATATTGTAAACTAAAAGTGCTCTATTATGTCGCCATAGCTTTTTTCTATGTTATAAAGTTGCTCTATAGTGACATCACACTCTCCTATTGTGTCATAGCAATGACTTATTTTTATTACACTGCCCGAGTGTCATGTTATAATAATAACAGTGCCATATTGTATCAACACGGTGCTCTGTTGTCATCCCAGTGTGCTGTTGTGTCATTGCTGTACTCTATTATAACGTCACAGTGTCATATTGTGGCCTGACAGTGCCCTATTATTTCATCATAGACTTTTATTTTGATATCAAAATGCTCTGATGTGACACCTCAGTGATTTGTGTTGTCATGCTAGTATTATATCTATGTCGGTACAGATATGTATCATCACAATGCCCTACTGTGACATTAATGTGCTGTAATACATCGTAAGTCCTGTTGTGAGTTAATCGTGCCTATGGTACTAGGCATTATTTAACTATTACATCATTAAAATGATATTGTGATTAAACAGTTCTCTGAGTACCAAACAAAGGGCCACAGTATTGTAACATCAGTTTCATACCGTGACATAATTGTGCCCTGATGAGTCAAGACATTGACCTGTTTGTCATTATAGTGTCCCATTGTGACCTAACAGTGGCCTATTGTCTTATCACAGTGTCCTAATGTATGACAGGGTTCTATTATTATAGCACTATGTCATATTGTGACATCATAGTTCCATATTTTAACATTTTTTTTACTGTACCACCATAGTACACTATTATGTGAGCAGAGCATTATTTTATAATTTAAAAGTACCCTATTGTGTCATTATATTGAAATTTTGTGATAACTCAGTGACCTTTTTTTGTTGTCTCAGTACCCTATTGTATCATGTATGCCAATTATGCCACAGTGTCTTTTTCCTGCCATCAGAGTTCCTTAATATGTCATAAGTGTTGAATGATGTCATCATAATACAGCTGTGATATGTCATAGCACATCACTGCCTTACTTTACCATCACAATGCACTTTTATGATATCATCTTCTTCCTTGACAACATAGTACTTTATTGCTGCATCACAATCATATATCGTGCAACAAACTGCCTTATTGTGAAATCATAGTGCTTAATAGTGCCATCGTTATGTCATGTTGTTCCAAACTAATGTCACATTGTACCACAAAAGGTTCAATTTTACCATCAAAATGCCTGCATTTTGCATCCAAGTACTTTAATTTACCAACTCAGTATTCTATTGTATCATCACATTAGTTAACTATTCCATCACGGTGACCTATTGTACAAACACATTGAGTTATTATTTCATTACAATGACCAATTACACTTTCACAGTGCTGTATTGTGCCATAACAATGACTATCTTAATTACTTTTCTTTTGCAGTGAAGAAGGAGCATGGCCAAATCAATTTAGAAAAATGGCATTTAATTTGGCAGCTTGCATAGAGTTTGAGAGGATGATTCCATGATCATCATGGTGGGAATGATGCCGCCAGGCAGTCGAAAGAGTACTGGATCATTGTCTGAGAGATTACTTGCTAAAACAACCATGTCACAGAAGGGGAGTGAGAGAACTACCTGGAAATGGTATGACCTTTGAAACCCTAAAGCAAACCCTCAGTGGCATACTACCCCCAACAAGGCTACAGCTCCTAATTCTGCCAAAATATTTTCACCAATTAGAGACCTAGAATTTGAATAAAAGAACCATGGTGGTCATTCTCATTCAAATCTTTAAAGTGCCTTATTGTGTAAACACACCACATTGCCATTTCAGGAAAATTACCAATTATACCTTCACAGAGATCATAAATATCAAAATAGTGCCCTATAATGCCATGAATATTCCCTATTATTTAAGCAGAGATTTCTATTGGTCCAATCATATGTCCTAAATTGTTAACACTATCCCATGTAGTGTCAACATAATGCCATATTTTGCCATGAGAGTCACCCTAAAAAATTATCATCGTGCACTATTTTGACATCACACTGTCCTTTTGTGATATAAGAATAACCTATATGTCATCACAGTGCAGGGAACTATTACATCATCACTCTGTTCCACTATATCATATGGTGCCTGTTGGGCCAATATAGGGTATCACTGTGATCTAAATTTGGCCTATTGAATCATCACAGATTTCTACTATATTATAACAGGATATGGCCCCCAAATGATGATTCTACCAGGTCTATGATAACACCACTAACATAAAAAATACCATCTAAAGATCTTTTTTTTTTTTTTTCTACAAACTGCTCGGGATAATTTCAAGGTAGCTAGCAGAGATGACCCTGCCTTACAGACTATGCTAGCTAGGACAATAGAAAAGCCCTGCACTTTCCCATTATGCAAAATATACAGTTACCTCTTTCAGGACTTGACAATTAACTCAATTTTTTCAGATCCGCTAAAGATGCTGTCATCCCCTGAAAACAGGAATAAATTTAAGAATATGACAGCCACATTCTCAGGAGGTGATTTGGGTTGTTCAATGAGTTATGGATATTTGTAATTTTTTAGGGGAGTAAGCTACACATTGTTATTGGTTATAGTCATGAAGAAAGTTGAACCATGGACATTAGATTGAGAGTTCTTGTTTTTTTTAAAAAAAGGGCAGGGAGGAATACCAATAGGTTATAAGGATAGATTACTGAAACTACTCTAAAAATAAATAAGAGGGAATATAAAAATATGATTAAAAGGTAGATTGTCGAATCTACTTTTGGACCAAAAAAGCAACTACTAGTTTTAAATATTTTACATTGGTTTGCATTTTTTGCATATTTGTACAATATTATTATTTTTTAATAATATATTATACATTCATTTCTAATCTTGTTCAAGGTATGGTACATATGCAAGTCATTTAACAATGCAATTCAAATTTCTAGACCTTGAAAATTACTATTACCAACTATTTAAGATGATAAGGAAATGCAGGTTAGCAATTAGTCACCTAGAACAATTGAACTTGTAGTTATATTAGATAGGCTTTCAAGGTCAAACAGATATATTTTACATAGACAGGCATCTTCCAACACTTCAGAGAGCTATAGAATATGGTGTTTAAGATACTTTAATAACATTGTTTTTTTTCTTTTTTTATGACCATGAGACATGTCTCTGCCCAGGAATACCAATCTACTTCAGAGAAGTGGGCATAAAGGAAACTCCACATGGAGTTTAATATCTTTATGGCAAAGGTTAGCCACTTGGTAAGACAGTACTCTTGCCTTCACCGTTGACAGAGTGATATAAAAATTGGATAAGCAGGACCCAAAAGGAAGAAATGCTGAATTTTTCTAAGACAGGGTAGAACAGCCCTTCAGAATTTCCTGCTTTATGAATATGTCTGTCAGATATGCTAAGCCTATAGGTCAAAGATGGATATCCTAATAATGCAGAGGAGACTTGCAGGCAGCCAGTTGTTTCTGTAATTTCTCACATTTTTTGAAAGTCACTTGCTTACACTTCCTATTTACACAGTTAATATTATTTCCCTTTTGGTTCTCTGATGTAGCTGAAGACTTTATAGTTATAGTGATAGTTTTCCTTTTTACCAGATTCAGAAAAGAAATTTACTAAAGAAATGTAAAGTATATAAGGTTGAGAGACATAAAAAGATAGTTTTGTAATGCAAGTTAGAATAAAAAGTACAATTATTTGACTCACAAAAATATGATAGATATGGAGCATTTTCTTTGGATTTGTCAATTGTTAATGCACTAGACATTAGTTAACATATGTATTGCCTGTATATTTGAAAATCATTGTTGTACTTATTGTGTATATTTTTCTTCTATCAGTTATAATCTTCCTTTTTTAATATTTAGACATAAAAGTGGAAATGTGGTAAAATATTGTTTGTACAAATAAAGCTTACCTGAAGATCAGTGGGCAGAGCTAGCCATTAGCTATCTATAAACATCTAGAGGCTTGTACAAACAGACAAGAAGTGATATGGCTAGGCAGAGGGAGGAAATGATAAAGCAGGAGGAAACAGGAACTCAGGTCTCTTTTTAGCTGAGAAGTTGAGAGGTAAAGTGGCTGTGGATTTGCTCCTCCACATCCTGATCTTCAGGAAAACTTTACTTATACAAAGACGATATTATCATATAGGCCTTTATAGAGATTGCAAATGTTAGTATAGTGCCCTATAGTGACATAACTATGCCTTATTATTCCAACACAGACTTTTTTGTACAAAAATGCCCTATTTTGTTATCATCAGCCCTTGATGTGTCATGATAATGCCCTAATTTTACATGACCATGCTCTGCTGTGTTATCACAGGGCCCTAGTAGAAGGGAACCATGAACAAAGTATCACAGTGTCATACTGTATAATTACTGTGCCCTTTTGCATCATCACAGTGTCATATTGTGACATCAAATTGCCTTTTTGTGACATCATACTACCATGACGTCACAGTATCTTATTATTATGTAGCCCTGCCTTTATGTGATGTCACAGTGACTTTTTATGTCATCATAATATTATATTCTGCATAACAGTGTATATATGTCATCACATATCCCTCTTTTATATCACAGTGCTCTATTATGCAAATAAAAGTGCCCTATTATATCATCACAGTGCTCTATTATGGCCTCAATTTCCTTCTGTGTTATCATAGTTTCCAATTATGACAGCATAGTATCCTATTGTTACACAATATTGCTTCATTTTGATATCATAATGATCTATTATGGCATCATGATTATTGATGAGTGTCTTATTGTGTCATCACAATGCCCTGTTGTTACATCACTGTATTCTATATTGATATAGCAATGTCCTTATACTATATCACAGTGTCTATTGTGATGGTATAGTGCACTATTGTTTAATAATAGTATCTGTTCTACACCACAAAAAAGCATCACTATGCCCTTTTGTTATAATCAATGTCTTATTGTGGCACAATGATATTATGTTTTGACATTACAGTTTTCTATTTTGTCTTCACAATTTCCAGTTGCATCAACTTATTGCAGTTTCCTTTTGTTTCATCACAGTGCCCAACTGTAATATCATAGTGCCATATTGTGCCTTACTGGGACATCATAATTCTCTATTCTGCCAGTTAAACTCCCAATTATGCCTTCTTGTGTTGTCACTTGGCCCTATAGAATTTTTTTTTTTTTTGATTTTCGAGACAGGGTTTTTCCATAGCTTTTGGTTCCTGTCCTGGAACTAGCTCTTGTAAACATACCACATTCTGTGGTATCACAATATGGTTTTACTATCCCAATAATCTATTCTGTTACAATTGTGCTCCACTGTGTTATCACACTGCCCCAATCTATCATCAATTTGTCGAGGTATGCAATCAGAAGGACATATATCTTCATAGTGTCCAATGTGTTTCAGTGTTCTATTTTATTATCACAGAGCACTCTTATCCTCACAGGGATTGGTTGTTTCATGCTCTGTCACCAGACTGACACATAGCTACTGTCCCAACAGAATCCCCATTTGTACTATCACATTGCATGTTTGTGATACCACAGTGCCCAATAGTGATAACACAATGTTGTAATGTGCTAAAGAGTGGCTGTGAGGACTACTGAGAACTCAAGAACAATGGCAATGGGTATTTGATCCTACTGCACATACTGGCTTTGGGGGAGCCTAGGCAGTTTGGATGTTCACCTTACTAGACCTGGATGGAGGTGGGTGGTCCTTGGACTTCCCACAGTTCAGGGAACCCTGATTGCTCTTCAAGCTGATGAGGGAGAGGGACTTGATTGGGGGAGGGGGACGGAAATGGGAGGCAGTGGCAGGGAGGAGGTAGAAATCCTTAATAAATAAATAAATTAAATAAATAAATAAATAAAAACAAAAAAGAGTGGCTGTTATGCCATGTCTGTGCCCTGTAGTTCTATTATAGTATATTATTTTGGTATCACAGTACTCTATTTTGCCAGTAAATGCTTTATTATATCATCACAGTGCCCTATTATATCATTCTATCCTATAATGCTATCAAAGAGCCTATATGATATCATTGAAATGTGTGAGTGTCCTACAGTGTAGTTACAGTAAAACAGTGTAATATAATAGTGTGATATAATAGTCCCCATTGTGTTATCATCTGGTCCTGAGTAATGTACAGAGACATATTATGTCATCACAGTGTCTTGTTATGTGGAAGACAACTATGTTAGCACAATGCCCTATTGTGACATAATGCTGTCACATTTTTATTATGTTACCACAGTGCTCTCTTGCGATATTACAGTGGCCCTGTAACAAATGTGACATCAGAGTTCCCTATTGTGTCATCACAGTGACCAACTGTAATACCACATTGACCTGGTATGGCATGACAGGGACATGTATCTTCAGCGTGAAAAGTGATATTATGTCATTACAGTGTCCTAGTGTGATATCATTGTATTGTCCTACTGTGTGATCACATAGCTATTGTTTCTTCACAATACACTATGATAATGTTTCCAAGTCCACAGCTGTAACATCTCAGTACAGCCTGTTGTATCAACAGCATCTTATTGATACATCACAGTATTAATCAATATTGTGACACTGCATTGTCAAATTGTGATATATTGTGACAATAGTGCACTATTGGGACATCATAATAACCAATTTTTTTACAATACTGTTGTTATTTCATCATAGCAATGCCCTAATTTGAGATATAGTATTCTATTACAGTATGTATTATATACTGTACTCAGTATCCTATTGTGTCATTAGTACTCTATTGTGTCAATAGAGTACCCTATTGTGACTGTAGAGTGCCATATTGAGACATAACTGTGCCCTATGATTCCGATTGTAATATCAAGTGCTCAATTGTGCCAAAGAGTATCCTACTCTACCACCCAGTGCATTATTGTCATATCCAATCATCCTAGTGTACCATTATCATGCCCTGCTGTGACATCAAGCTTACCTGTTGGTCACAACTGAACAGTCATGATTTCAAATGTTTCCATTTACATACAGTTTGTTGTGTCATGATTCTGCTTACTTTGTTGTTAAAGCACTTTACTGTACCACTACAATGTCATATTTTGTCATCAACATTCAATGTTGGGTCATCACAATACCTTATAATGTCTTCAATGTTTCCTAGTGTTCTATCATAGCATCATAGCATCTTATCATCGTTACCTTGTCCAATTGTGACATCAAGGTACATAATTAAATCATCACAGTACCCAATTTTACCATGACATTGCTCAATGCTTTCAGTTGACTATTGTGACCTCAATACTCTCTTGTGCTACATAGTGTTCTATTGTGACATCATAGTCCCTAATATTCCTTTACAGTGCTCAGTAGTACCAACATATTGCTGTGATGTACCATGACAATGTCCAGTTGTACCATCATTATTTCCTTTTAACCACAACTACCACGTCTTATTTTTCTATCACAATGCCCTACTATTATATCATAATGCTGTGTTATGACAACACACTGTTCCATTGTGCCATCATGGTACTATATAGTGATATATCACAATGCCATGTCATATAACATGCCTACTTTTAGCACTGTAATACATTATTATCTCAGGGTTCTCTTGTGCCATCCTAGTAGCCACTTTTACTATCATAGTGAGCTATATGCAAACACATTAACTTCATGTTATCATAATGTTCAATTAGTATGCTTTCCTGTTTTCATACCCTAATGTGTAAACACATTACCTTGTTACCTCAGAAAAATAACAAATATGCCTCATAGAGATCACAAATATAAACATAACATCCTATATTAATCCATCAAACACCTCTGTTTTATCAGCAAAATAAACTATTTTGTTACCATCTGATGTTGTGTCATAACACTATTACATAGCACCATAACTATGCTGAGTTATATCAACACAGGGCCATATTTCCCCATCATAATGCACTGCTGTGTCCTCACCAATCCCTAATGTGCCCTCACATTGCCCTGTAGTGACATCACAGTACCTTAATCTGTCACCACAATGAGGTACTACACTGTCTCAATGCCCTGTTCTGACATTAAAATTCTATGTTATGCCAAACATTGTCTTGTGACTTCAAAGTCGTCCATTTGCCATCATTTTTAGTGTTTAGTTATTTCAAGTCCTTTATTGTGACAATACAGTTCCCTAATTGCCATATCTGAGTCTTATTGTACTCTGCTTTAACCACTACAATGCCCTATTTTGTTAAAACCATATAATGTTTTGTCATTGCAAGTTTTGCTAGCATTGAGTTCTATTGTACTGTTACTGTGTCCTACTGTTCACTTCAATGTCCTTGGGTCATCATTGTACCCAATTGTTATACCACATTTCACAATTGTGTCATTGTTTCATGACAATTATTTCTTAGAATCTTATACTTCCATGTTGTGCCAACAACATACCTCATGGTATTATCAGTGCCATATTGTGTTATCACAAATCCCTATTGTGTTATCACTATGCCTTGTTTCGTATAATGTTTAATATTGCTTTCATATAGATATGTTGTTGAGGGAGCGGCGGGGCTGTGTCCTTGGCACCCGGCTGCCCGCATGGCTTATGCCTCGAAATAATTACATGAAAACTGTATTATTTTAAGCACTGCCTGGTCCATTAGTTACAGCCTCTTATTGGCTAGCTCTTTCACATTGATCTAACCCATTTCTAATATTCTGTGTAGCACCATGAGCTGACTTACCAGGAAAGATCTTAACCTGTGTCTTTCTGGAGTGGGAGAATCATGGCGACTCACTGACTCAGTTTCTTTCTCTCAGAATTCTGTTCTGTCTACTCCAAATACCTAATTTTCTGTCCTATTAGGGTCAAGCAGTTTTCTTTATTAATTAACCAATGAAAGCAACAGATAAATACAAGACCCACCTCTATCATTATGGTTTTTTTTTTTGGGGGGGTTTTTTTTTTTTTTTTTTTTTTTTGGTTTTTTTTTTTGGTTTTTT
>NC_022013.1:7273408-7275131 GCF_000317375.1 Microtus ochrogaster | reverse complement strand
CCCAGCATTCTGCTCTGTTTACTCCTCCCTCCTGTTTTAACCTATCAGGGCAAGCAGCTTCTTTATTTAATTAACCAATGACCTTCCTCCATCAAACTTACCCTGGGACTTGCTTTGTAAAACAAACAAACAGGCTGACTTTGAACCTACAGAAAGATCCATCTGCCTCTATCTTCTGAGGACTGATATTAAAGACCTGTGCCAGCACTGCGTGGCCTAGTCTATGGTTCTTTTATGGAGCTCTGTTGTACCATCACAATACCATACTAAGCCTCACAATGCTACTTTGCTAACACAATGCTGTTTTGTCATAACAATGTCTCGCTTTTGTTATCACAGTGCCTTTTTTTGCCATCATCAGGTCCTATTGTACCATCAGAATGACTACTGTTGCAACACAGTGCCCATTTTAGAATCTCCCTACCCTGTGGGGGCATTCCTGTGGTATATTGTGACTACATTGTGCTTAATTGTGACATCATAATGCTTCATTATGCCATCACAATGTCATGTTGTGACATCACACTGCCTTACTGTGCCCTCCTATCACCCTATTGTAGCTTCATAGTGCTTTATTGTACCATCACGTTACCCTAATGTGCGCTCTTAGCACTCTATTTCCACCACCATGCTACAGCTCTATCGCATTGTCTTTTTTTTTGTCCCATCACAGTACTCTGTTGCACTATCACCATGTCCTACTGTGCCATCACAGTACCCTATTATGCCATCCCAAAACCCCATTTTGAAATTACATTGTATTATAGGGCCAAGTCAGTGCTCATGAGTGTGATCATGGAGTTCTGTTGGGCCATTACAGTGTTCTACTTTCAATCATTGTACTCCATTGAGGGATCAGAGTGCTGGAAAGTGTTTTTAAAGCTCCCTGTTGTGTCATTGCTGTGCCCCATCAATGCGATCATTATGCATTTGTTGTGATATCCCAGTGTCCTATTTTACCACCATCACAGTTTTTTTCTGTGCCATGACAGCATCATATTGTGTCACCACAATCGTCTTTTTCCAATCACAGTGACCTATTGTGTCATCACAGTAAACTGCTGGGTCATGAAACTGTTATATTGCAACATAACATCCTATTATGCCATCACACTTCCCTATTGCTCCAAAGTGATAGAAGATTGTACATCACATTGTCATGTTTTGCCTTGGCAATGCCTGTTGGGTCATCAGGATGCTGTGTTATTGTATCACAATGTTCTACTGTGTCTACACAGGGCTCTGCTCTGGGTGCTGTCATAATGGTGTATGGGTCCCATCACAATGTTATGCTTTTCGGCTGCAGAATCTTGTGTCCTTTTTTATTCATAACTTAGAATTCTATTAATAATATAAGAATATTGATAAAATGCTTACAACAATGTTGAACTATAAAAGGCGACCTCCTACTGTGACTATTTTTAATAACTATGTTTCATGTACCAGGTTTCTTTTAAAGAAAATTATGGACCAATAATTCAAATATAGAGACCCCAAAATCATAGGAGCATTTTTAAATACGGGATATTCACTGTAATGGACAATTTCATTTCAAAGGTGTTCTACCGAATTAGTTTTTCTAAGATTAATTTTTAAAAATCTGCTTGTGTAGCCCGAATTTGTCTACATATGATGGAGGAAGGTCATTGGTTAATTAAATAAAGAAGCTGCTTGCCCTGATAGGTTAAAACATAGGTGGGAGGAGTAAACAGAACAGAATGCT
>NC_022013.1:7270780-7273308 GCF_000317375.1 Microtus ochrogaster | reverse complement strand
TTTTTTTTTTTGGTTTTTTCGAGACAGAGTTTCTCTGTGGTTTTGGAGCCTGTCCTGGAACTAGCTCTTGTAGACCAGCCTGCCTCTGCCTCCCGAGTGCTGGGATTAAAGGCGTGCGCTACCACCGCCCGGCCTCTATCATTATGTTGTACCTTAACAATGTCCTATTGTACTATAACAGTGCCCTCTGTCCCCATCATGCCTAATTTATCATCACAAATCTCTGTTGTACCCACAGTGCCATATAAATTACACAGAACTGTATTTATCATTAAAATGCCATGTTATGACCTAACAATGACCTAGTGTCCCACCATTGTGTTCTCTTATGCCAATATAAAGTCCTATTTTCACAAGAATAAACTAGTATGCCATAACAATGCCATGTTGTGAAAAATATAATAACCTATTATGCCACAAAGTCATATATTCTACTATCATAATGGTCTGTTTGGTTACCACAATACAATGTTGTGGCATCAAAGTTGTCTATAATAGTGCCTAATAATGCCAGCCCTGAGAAGCTTTTTACTTTTTTACAATAATAATGTCCTATCATAGCATCACAATTCCATGTTATTCCATCCCTACATCCTATTTCTACTGTTGCAGTGATACATTATTGCCTTATAATACCAAATTGTGCCATCACCTTGGTCTACGATGCTATGGCAATGATCAAGAGTGCATCACAATGCAGTGTTGTGCCATCCAAGTGCATAAGATTTTAATACAAGGCCCCAAATGTGCCTTGACAATTCTCTATTCTACCTTCATATTACAATAGTTTGTCATAACAGCACCATTTTGTGCTATCATTGTGCCTTATAGTTTTATAATCATCCTGTATAGTACACTCACAATGCCATGTCCTCCCATATTGTGCCCTCACTCTATTGTGCTCACACAAAACTCTATTGTCTATCACAAGGCCCTCTTGTGATGCCACAGTGCTCTGTTATGCCCACATAATGTTCTGTTGTGAGATCAGAGTGCCTGATTAGGCCATCACAACACCCTATTTTGCCATCACATTTAACTTTTGGCATTAACTATTTCAATGCAATGCCATATTGTGACTTGTTTATGCCCCCATTATATCAATACAGTGCTGTGTTGTCTCTTGTGTACACTCTACTATTCCATTACTGTACTCTATTGTACCAATAAAATGTTCTACTTTGCCAGGACTATATCGTGTTGTGTTATTAACATGTCTTATTACACAAACAAAATGCCCTATTGTGCCTTCATAGTGGCCCATTGTGCCATCACAATTTTCTGCCGTGTCATTATTGTGACTGTTGTGTCATCACAGGGCCCTATTGTGCCATGACAATATTCTCTTGAGTGATCACTATACAATATTGTGCCATAAATGTGTCCTGTGGCATCATCAATGGCTTATTATGCAATCACCATGCTCTGTTCTATTAGCATGCCCTATTATGTCATCACTATATTTTATTGCTATGATAATGGCATATCTTGGTACCACTATGCTCTATTACACTATCACAATGCTCTTTATGGTGCCCTACAGTATCCAACTGTGTTATTATGGTGCTTTATTGTGCCATCACAATGGATTCTTGTGCAGCAACAATTGTGTGTCTGGTTATTTTCCTGTGCCATAGCAATTTCCCATTGTGCTATCAAAAGGCCCCTCTTGCCATCACAATGCTTTATTGTGACAACAGTATTTCACTGTGGCATCACAGAGCCTAATTTTGCCTTCATCGTGTCCTAATAATATATGCAGTATCTGCACTGTAATGGTTATCACATTCCCCTCACACAATCTCTTAATGAACTGTGGCTTCCATCCCAGGGCTCTACTGTACTGCTCAAACGCCCTGTTTTGCTATCATCCTGCCATATTGTGCTTCCTTATCATCTCCATTTGCTCTATTACAAAGCACTGTTGTGATATTTGAGTGTTCTATTGTGCCAAAACAAAGCCCTATTTTGTCATTGGAGTACAAGATCATGTTTCCCAGTGCCTATTTTACCATCATATGCCTTGTTTTGCCTTCACAGTGACCTAATATGACAACACAGTACTATAATGATGTACTATTGTATGATTACATGTCTACTAGTTTTCACAGTGCCCTAATGTTCCATCACAATGCATCATTTGACTATCATAATGCTATGCTGTACACTTACAAGGTTGTGTTAAACATTATATTGTGCCATTATAGTGCCCTAGTGTGTCATTACAATGGCCTGTTATGCTGTAATAGTTCCTAATTGTGTCATTAGAATGACCTAACATGCCATGACCATTATGTCTATGAACATGCCATGACCATTGTGTCTATGTTTCTTTTTTGTTTGCTTGTTTTTCAAGACAGAGTTTCTCTGTACAAATGGGAAACTTATGTAGAAATATGAGCGGCGGGCTGCGTCCCGGCACCCGGCCGCCCACATGGCTAGCTTTACCTGAAATAATTACACGGACACTGTATTCATTTAATCACTGCTTGGCCATTTCTATCTAGCCTCTTCTAGGCTAACTCTCG
>NC_022013.1:7256570-7265857 GCF_000317375.1 Microtus ochrogaster | reverse complement strand
GCCAGTAAGGGCTAGAGCTAAAGGGCCAAGCAGTGATTAAATGAATACAGTTTGTGTGTTGTTATTTTAGGCATAAGCTTGTGGGCAGTGGGGTGCCAGAGACACAGCCCCACCTCTCCTATTACTACATACATACTCATTATGTATCCAAGAATTACCTTGAACTTCTTGGATGCTACCTCCTAGTTGGTGGGGTTACATGTGTGTGTTCCTTCCCGGTTTATGTTGTACTTGCTAGGAATTTATCCCAGGACTTTGTGAATACTAGGCAAGTATTTCTACATCCACAGTGCTAATAATTCTTACTTAACATGTTACTTTCACTGGAATGTATTGCAAACTCAAAGCACAGCCTCATTTAAAATGTCCCCCTTTGTAATAAAATATTTTCACGTGCTAGACCTTTCTTCACTAATTAATGCAAATGAGCAACTTCCACATCAATTGACATTAAACTATTTCACACTTACCATCATTTGAAAATATGTGGTTGGATAACCTGAACAGCTCTTAAAGGTCAATTACTGGCAGCATAAATAGGCTTTCGATTTACGTGGAAATAAATTCTAACATTGTCTCACTTCCTATAAATTAGTTTTCTTTCTAGCATATTGATGTAGAAAGAAATTTAGGGCAGAATGAAAGACAAATGCCCAACCATAATTCTACTTAGCCTGAGAACTAGAGCAGAGAGGATGAAAATTAGAAATGCAGAAAGAATGTAAGTCAGAAGTCAGGGAGAAAGGCTGTGAAGGGTTATGTTCTGGCCATGACACAGCCATTGAATTCATGACTTCAGAGCAGTTACAGTTGCATTCCCCAGGCCTGCTCAAGCTTAGAACTCTAACTGATTAGTCATGAATTAGAAAGGGGCTCATGGGACCAAACCAAACCCTGATGGAATATTGACTATTTGATGATTCTGGAAGATAATTATTGTCTTTGTACACTCCAGGTAGCCCAACTAGACTTCATTGTATACTTAGAAACTTCTGGTTATACAGATGTCTCTGATGACACTCTGGGTCACAAGACAAAACACAAGGACAGGAATGTGAGAAAGGGATTTACAAGGGAGGCAGATTGCAAGCAGTGAAAGAAAGCTAGACAAGGTTAGGGCTGAGAGTAAGCAGTATCTTGTGTATGTATTTAAATTGTCAAAGAAGAAAATTAATAAAAGTTATATATAATTTAGAAATTATAATTACAATACAGAAATATTTCTAGGTCTATATTAGTGAGCATACTCTATTACCATAGGCAAATATTGTGTCAAGTGGCATCTATTGTCATTGCCAGATTGTCATGTCCTGAAGCAATATTTGAACAAAGACGTGGATAGTTGCAGAAACATGGATAGTTTCAAGAAAAAGAGTATTTTCAAGGTAGGAGAAGGGGCAGTCTTGGCAATCATTAAGAAGACAAGGATGATGATGACCTTCTGTAAGTCATTTGCATGCCATCAGGGTTTTCTGCACCGGTTCTATCCTGCTACAGGTAGCCCTCTGTGGGTTCTAGTTTCTCTGTTATTGATTTCTTTCAATATGCTAACCTCAATACATTTAGAACCTCACTTTTCTTCAAACCCTCATGCCCCAGTGTGGATAAGGAAAAGCAAACCCTTCACCCCAGCAGATGTGGTGACACAGTAGACTCCTCATTTCTATAGGATATGTAGGGATGCTTATGATCAAGTTGCAGTGCTTTTTGCTCCCAGCAAACCAAGTCACATCACCTCTATCTTTCTAGACAGAATCTTGAGCAAAGCCTTCTGTGGGCTTGCAGACCCTCCTTTGTACAGCTAGCTACAGAATAACTTATGATCTTGCATAATGCTTGCTTCAGTGACTTGTGGTACATGTGTGGCTTGAGGTACGTGGTATGGAATCCCCCCATGCACACTAGAAACCTACAAAGGTAATAATTCCATTGTTTCTAAGGACTCGGGGGATATTCCCTTTGCTCTGTCTATAGTGCAATAAGCTCTCCTCAAGGGGAACTTGGTTTAGTATCTTTCTGTGAAAGCATCACAATATCTTCAACATCTTACATATAATGTCTAATGTCATATATAATGTCTAGAAGGATTAAGTCCTAGTTTTATTTTTTAAAGTAATATATCCATCATGGGAATCATGGGAATTAAAGGTTTATATGTATACATATAGTTTCCTAACATATATATAAAATTTTATTAAACACATGCACAAATATATTAAGCCAAAGGAGTTCAACCAGGACAAAATTGAAAAGTTTTTTGAAATGCAGTTGATTAGTTTACTCAACAAAATCTTAGTAGTGAGCAGGAGAAACAAATATCTAAATGGGTTGTACCATTTGTATTGGAAAAACTTAACATTCTGTCCTATCAGATAATTAATAGTCACCTGGTATGAAGGAATCTTAATATATGAAACATATAAGGAATCATATATATAAAACCTTAGGAAATAAATTAAAAAATCACAATATACTAACATGTTTACAATTGCATATCTTGATTCATCTTGTTGAGTATTTCTCAAAAAGGTGAAGAAAAATGTATACTCCTGTGCTGTTTGAGCTCTGCCTCCCCCTCCTATGGATTTCATGCTGTAATAAAGCAATGTCTCTAAGTCTGATATTAGAAATGTTGGAAAATAAAGAGACTTTATGTGGCCTACTACCTGTTTATTCTTTAGAGAATTTTTAAAATGAAATTGAAATATTTTTATATTGTTGATTATCACTTTATTTTCATGTCTATTTGAACCAATTTACCATTTGCCTTTTAACCCTGTATTTGTCTTTTACAGAGGCACCTCCAATATTTATGTCATTTTTCTAAATGTTTCCTAATTGATTTCAAACATCAAATTTTAGCCATCCCAGTTGTCTGTTATAAACCATCACAGAGTTAGTTGTTCTTAGCATCTTAAAACCATGATCTCTCCAATAACCTGTCATTGTTTTTATTTTGTGGTTGTATTCTTTATGTTAATTTTGTAAAAGCAGTTTATCAGGAAATGGTACTGACTGGCCTGGAATGCACTATGTAGACCAGGCTGGGGTGACTTCAAACTCACAGAGATCCTCCTACCTGTGCCTTCCAAGTGCTGAGATCTGAGGCATGTACCACCATATTTAAAGGCATATGCCATCACACCTTGAACTCACAGAGGTCTCTCTGCCTCTGCCTCCCAAGCATTGGGATTAAAGGTGTGGGCCACCATACCAAACTACTCTTTCTTTTTTATTTTATTACTTGTTACAAATGGTGCCCAATGTGTGAACAACTGCATCCACATAAAGCCTGACAGAGCTTGGGAAGTAATTCTAGACAGAAAGAATAGAATAAAGCATGGCTTCTTGGTAGCAGCAATTTCTTGGGTCTGCTCTGCTTTCTAGAGGCAAGCACTCTCATTTAAGAGAGGCTTCCTGACTCAGCTTTAGCTGTAAAACCTTGCAGCTCTTTAAAGAGGTCCTGTCACAAAGCACTTAAATGGTGTTGACAATAAGCTTTCAGTAATAGGAGGAAAAAAAGCCATGCTGTTTTAAAATGCCAGCTTTCTGGGCCATCCTGCCAGGGCAAACTCTGACTCTTTCAGGGAGGCAGTCTGACTATGGAGCATTAGAGTGAGGTTTGTGAGCACACACTGTTGCAGCTTGCTTGCTGTCAAGGACCTTGAAATGCCATAGAGTTGTGGCAATAACTATGGCTCTGGCGGTACCTCTGCCATGAACCTGGAATCTCAGAGAGCTAAGGAATGGGCTGGATCCAGCCATCAAAGCCAATGCTGTAATCTTCTACATATTTCTTAGCAAATTAAAGACTCATGTGGTTAGAAAAAAGAGAGAGAGATACAGTAAAGAGAGAGTCAAAGATGAAAAAAACCTTTAAATGGTTTACAGTGAAGAAAGAGAGTAGTTCAAGGCGCATGCCTTTGATCCCAAAGCTTGGGAGGCAGAGGCAAACAGACTTCTGTGAATTCAAAGTGTGTTGGTGCACACCTTTAATCCCAGCACTTAGGAGGCACAGGCAGGTGGATCTCTGTGAGTTCAAGGACAGCCTGGTCTACAGAGTGAGTTCCAGGAAAAGGATACACAGAAACCCTGTCTCAAAAAGCCAAAAATTAAAAATAAAAGAACTACAGTTAAAAATAAAGACATGTAAAGTTGGAAATACAGAGAAAATCTTGATACTGTATGCTATTATGCTCTCTTTGAATTGTTTGAATTCTGAGGAAGAAGCAATATCTGCTAAAAGGTATTTATATATAATTGCGGCTGAATTAATCCAAGATAGGTATTTTGAAAATACCTTGACTTTAAAATTGAAGTCAAAAGGTATGTTAATTTGGAGAAGAGATTTTGCTTTTGTTTCCACAAAAAATGAGAGGCTGTGGATTCATTCTGAGTTAAAAGAAATCAGGTTGATCAAAAAAGACCACCTGATAAATCTCCAGTAGGAACAGATGGCCCAGATGGCCCAGATGTCAGAGTTCTACATCCAGGACAGATTCAAGATGCTGCCTAAGATGATCAAACCTCACAGGATACTCCAGTCAGGACTTGATCATAATTCAAAATTTTCCTTAGATACCCATGAGATTATCAGGACCCTCAACCATCAGGAAGTAGCTTGGAATACCATGCCCACCTTGCACTATGGATAGTCTTGTTTTCTAAAAAAAAAAAAAAAAAAGCAGGGAATGGTGCAGGACAATTCTGTATTCTATCAATTGTATTTTAAATAAATGCTGATTGCCCAGTAGCCAGGAAAAAGTACAGGCTGGACAACCAGACAGGAAGTAGAGGCAAGTCATTGGGAGGGAGGAAGCCCATTCCTCCCCAGTCCTGCCCAGACACAGAAGAAGAAAGATGTGACCTACCCCACTGAAAAAGGTACCAAGCCATGTGGCTAACATAGGTAAGAATAATGGGTTAATGTAACTTATAAGAGTTAATAAGAAGCCTGAGCTAATGTGCCAATCAGTTTATCATTAATATAGACCTCTGTGTGATTTCTTTGGGACTTACTGGCTGTGGGAACTGGGCAGGACAGAAACCCCAACAAGCAGGCCCTCATGTTACACACATCCTTCTTTAAAATTAAAATTGAATGAAAAATTGCAGTGATGTCAGGAGAGGAGGCTCAGTGAATAAGAACTTCTGCTGCTCTTGTAAGAGCTTGAATTCAGTCCCTACATCTATATCAGGCAGCTTACAACTGCCTCTGACTTCTTATCCAGGGGATCTCACATACTCTTCTGGCTACTACAGGTACCTATACATTTTGTGTGTATGCTACGTGCACACATAAATAAAAATAAAAAATATTTTTTTTTTTGGTTTTTTCGAGACAGGGTTTCTCTGTGGCTTTGGAGCCTTTCCTGGAACTAGCTCTGTAGACCAGGCTGGTCTCAAACTCACAGAGATCCGCCTGCCTCTGCCTCCCGAGTGCTGGGATTAAAGGTGTGCGCCACCATCGCCCGGCCAATAAAAAATATTTAAGAAAAATCTGAATTGAAAATACAGTTTGATTCTTTTCCTGTGGTCACTCAATACAATTTATTTCATAAAATTTTGTTATTTTAATGTTTATTTTAAAATATTATATATAACTTTGGTCCTTTGTTAGAGATTGCCATTCTTATTTACTCATTTCCCTCTCTCCAGCTAGTGTTGTGGGCATTTTAAAAGCTTATTTTAATTTAATTTTTTAATCAATTAATTAATTTTGAGATAGGGTTTTTCATATTCCATGCTGGCCTCAAATTTTCTTGCATAATTGAAGATGACTTTGGATGTTTTTGATCTTGAACATTTCTTTCTTCTACCTCTTGTCTTAGTCATGGTTCCTATTGCTATGAAAAGATATCATAACCAAAACAACTTTAATAAAGGAAAATATTTAATTGGGTCTGACGTAACAGTTTCAGAAGTTTAGTTCATTATCATCATGGTGAGAAGCATGGCAACAGGCAGGCAGACTTGCTGCTGGATAAGAAACTAAAAGATTTACATCTTGATCAGCAGGCAACTGGAAGTAAACTGTCACATTGATGTGGCTGGAACATGTATAAGACTTCAAAGGTTCCCTCTAAAGTGACACACTTCCTCTTACAAGGCCACACCTACTCCAACAAGGCCACACCCCCTAATAGTGTGAGCCAAGACTTCAAACCCATGAATTTAGGAGTTCCATCAAACCACCAAACTTCTCAGGTACCAATATTACAGTCTTACATGACCATACCTGGTTTATTCAGTGCTGAGAATTGAACCAAAGGCCTTCTGCATGATAATCAGATCCCAATAAACTCAGCTACATCTCTGGTACCAAAACCACAATATCTGATAAAATTAGTAAGTTTTTCATCTTTCTGCAGCAGACAGACTCTACATGTTGCCCATTTAAATGCATATGCTTATCTTCTTACATTTCATTTAATCAAAAGATCAAATATCATAGAACAAAAATTTTATTTACAAATTACTTTAAAAAAATTAAAAACCACAAGTATTTTCCCCCAAATAAATACTTACTTTTACTGATTATGGACCACAATGAGAAGTTTTACAGTTTTAATTAACTTGTTTCAACAGCATGAAAATCAAGGCTGCAGTGTGGTACAATAGCCAGGATGTGGGTAACTGTATCCCTAGACTCAGCATTGAATACATATGGAAATGTGTGCCTTAACTTCATTTGCCTCAGTTTCCTGATGATGGTACTGTCTTCAAGTAAAACAAATGGTTTTCTTTTAAAGGCCAAGAAGTTACTGAAGAAGTCAATAAAGAAGAGCTCTTGGCAGGGAGAAAGGCTGTGGGTTGAAAAGATGTGACAATAACTAACCTTGGGATAAAAATACAGTCAGACATCTACAAAGATGAATGTGTACTTTATATGCTGCTTATGAAAAATGAGCTGAATACTAAACTGACGAGAAAGGTTTGTTGTTCAACAGGAAATGAAACTCTGGGGACAGATCTTTACAAAGCAATTACTTTAATGGTGACACTAATATCTGGAGAATGTTGTTTTCCCCTTTAGTGAAGGTAACATTCAACTGATTTTTAACATACAGGTCTATCTCACCTTTTCTGTAAGGTCTCTGATGATAGGAAACTCAGATAGAAAAGGAATGGACTCCCCCACTTCATGCATATTTATCTAGGCTGGAACATGGCCCACACTAACTCTGTTAATATTAAAAGCACAGCGTTCTTTCTTGAAGCAGTCAAATACTCTGCTCAAAGCTCGACCAAGGAAGTCTAGAAAATGCCAACCACATCATTCCCTAACCCACCAATTGAGCAGCAAAAGGAGTCAGAGGCTCGGGGACTGATCCTCTTCCCTCTCTGGTAGTGGTAAGTCTCAAGCATGCAGTTACTAACTACTTTGTCTCATATTGGCAACTTGGCAGCATCTGTAATTACACAGGAGACAGAACACTGGGTGTATCTTTGATAAACTTTACAGATTAAGTTAATATAATTAAGATAATTCATGTGGACAGACACAGCTTTACTGTGGGTAGCAACACTCTGTGGACTTGGGTTTTAGAATACATAAGAAAAGCGGAAGCTCAACACTAGTACGCCGTTCTTTGCTTCCTGACTGTAGATGCTATATGATCAGTTATCTCATACACTTGTTGCCTTGGGTTTTCAACTATTGTGGATTGTACCCTTAAACTGTGAGCCAAAATAAATTCTTTTTCTTAACTTGCTCTTTTCAGATGTCTCATGGCAATGAAAAAGTAAATAATATGGTTGTGTGTGAGGTTCATAGTGAAGATAAGATCAAGAAAAGCAAGTCTGTGGTAAAGGGGATAGAAAAGCCATAAGAAGCAGAGGCAGTGAATGGCAACAAGACAATAGTGTTTATGGACATAGAAGGGAAGTTGTACCTATGAACTCACAGTGTTGTGACAGTATTAACAAAACCCACACAATTTCAAACCAGACAATATCCCAGCAAGGAGAGGGGCATGTGTACTACAGCATCCTATTCCCACCTAAGGAGCTGTTTATTGGAAATTGATAGATGCTGAGAGAGGGTGATAGCCATATATTTAAGGCTAGAGCCATTTGTGGGATGAAAACACACTGGAAGGCACACATGTAAGAATATATGGAGAGTGTGAATTTTACTTTAATTTTTAAAGGACTTAAAGTTGTACAGGTACAGAAGCAGTGGAAGAACCCAGGGAGGAGTGAATACAATCAGAATTCATTGCATAAAATTGTCCAATAATTAATAAAAATGAGAAAAAATATCAAGTAAGAATTATTGACAACTACAGTATGTAGATTTTTTTCTTTTCTGTATCAGTTACTGATTGATGATTTCCGCTATAAAACATTGACTAGTTTGTTTCTTATGACTCCACGTTTGCTTTCCCTACTCCTTGGGAAGTCTACTCTGTGTTATGCAAATTTCATCTTGGAAATCATTAGAAATGTTTCATAGATTGTGAGTCCCTGGAGTTACCTTCAGTTAGACATAGAAATGTATGTGACCCTAAGGTCCGAGGTCAAAGTTATTGTCAGCTGTATTTGGAAAGTGTTCTATTGCTCTAGTAAAAATCTCCATTTTTTGCACAAAAAAAAGTGAATTAATAGAAAATTTGGGGTCTGAAGAAGTTTGATGATAGTAGACAAGAAAAGGCTTTAGGGCTGGAAATAAGGCTAAGTAGGTCAAGTACTTGCTTCACTTACATAAAGCTCTTCTTTCCATTTCCATCACCCCATGAAGGATGTAGTGATATATGCCTGTATTCTCTGCACTTGGGTAGTAGTGTGGGAGGTTCAGAAGTTCAAGGCTAACCCAAGCTACATAAAGAGTTCAAAGACAACCTGGACTATATAAGCCCTTGTATCAAGGAAAGGAGGGTAGGAAAAGAAGAGAAACAAATGAGGAGTGTTAGGGTTTACAGGGAGGGTAGTAGGAGTGATATAAACAGAGTGCTCATGTATGAAGTTCTCAAAAACAATGTTTAAAATAAAAGGAAGAGAAGGAAAGCAAAAGGAGATGAGTGAAGGGAAGGTTATTTAAGTTAGTGTCATTCTATAATGGGAAGTAATAGTCACTTTGGTGTTCAATGAGGATAACTATGAACAGAGTGAATTACAAAATTATATTGTTTAAATCATTAAAATATGGTTCTGGAAAGTTTCAGTTTCTCTTCTCTTCTCTTCTCTCTGTCTCTCTCTCTGTCTCCCTCTCTGTCTCTCTCTCTGTCTCTCTCTGTCTCTCTCTGTGTTTCTCTCTCTCTCTCTCTCTCTCTCTCTCTCTCTCT
>NC_022013.1:7252917-7256470 GCF_000317375.1 Microtus ochrogaster | reverse complement strand
TCTCTCTCTCTCTCTCTCTCTGTCTCTCTTTCCCATCCTCCTTTCATCTGTGTGCACTTCTAAGTGGTAACTCAATTGTGAACTTTCCAAGTGTTAATTTTGAAGATAATATTATAAAAGGATAGAAATGGTCAACTTAGATAATAGTAAATCAGGTCCTACAGACAGATGTATAAGGTTTTAGCATATTCTAATTATATATCATGGAGATATTAGAAACATGAGGGAATGCCCAGGTATTAACTGACTTTCTTGACCTATACAAAGACAGAAAAATTGAGTGTGAGTGTAGGTATTACTTGGACATCTAAATAGCAACTGAAGAGAATTAAGAAAAAAATGAGAAATTTAAATTTGGATTGGAAGTACCACGATATGGAAAAAGGAGATAATATAAGATTGCTCAGGAGCAATTCAATTTTCTCAATGACTTGGTTAAGGCACTATTTGATATTGTCTTGGATCTTCTTGTCAGTCGCACATTACATTTAAATTCAGATGAGTATATTGCAGATAGTGGAAACACTGGGTTTCATAGTCAAAAAAACTGAGGATGATTAAGGGACCTACCTCTAAGAATAAGACCCAATTAAGTCATTCAGTGGATTGAAGTAAGCATAACTTTTGAAGTCTTCATATATCATAAATGTCTCATCAATTTTGATTCTATTATTTTTATTGGGAAAATTATGCTTTAAATAATTCTGCAATTACTTAGAATTTTAATTGCACAGCACTAATTAATTTAGCTGTTTGAAACTATACTGTATTTTAATTATAAATTCTGATCAGACTGTTATCTGGGAATTATTAGACAAATCTTGACTCTCTACATTCCTGATTAACCACAACATCCAAAATTATAGTAATTGAAGCAGAACAAGAATGGTGAATTGCTTATGGGCTAGAGAGGTGGCCCAACAGGGAAATGTACTTGTGACCAAGACTGTCAACCTGAGTTTGACCCAGGAGACCTCATGAAAAAAGGGAGGTATTAACTCTTACAAGTCAATACTGAGCTCCACGTGTGTGTTTTGTTATGCAACACACATACACACACACACACACACACACTAAATAAACGTAATAAATTTTTTATTGATTTTATTGAGCTATACATTTTTCTCAGCTCCCCTCCCTGCCTCCCCTCTCCATCTCCCATGGTCCCCATGCTCCCAATTTACTCAGGAGATCTTGTTTTTTTTTTTACTAATTTCCATGTAGATTAGATCCATGTATGTCTCTCTTAGGGTCCTCACTATTCTCTGGGAGTATGGTTTGTGGGCTGGTTTTCATTGCTTTATGTTTAAAAACCACTTATGAGTAAGTACATGTGATAATTGTATTTCTGGGTCTGGGTTACCTCACTCAATATGATGTTTTCTAGTTCTATCCATTTGGCTGCAAATTTCAAGATGTCATTATTTTTCTCTGTGGTGTACACCCGTGTAAATGTACCACATTTTCTTTATCCATTCTTCAGTCGAGGGATCATTTAGGTTGTTTCTAGGTTCTGGCTATGACAAACAATGCCAGAACCTGGAATGTAATAAAATTTTAAGCTTTAAATTTTTATATTTCAGCCAGTCCGATGTATGTCAGGGCATACTCTTTATTACAGCAAATCAACACTATGTAACAATGTCTGATAAACAAGCCAGCCCACTCTCATGTTGACTAAAGGATTGCCATGTGGATAATGAAATCACATGTGGCTGTATTGGCAATGTCAACGATGTTTTATTATACCACGACTTTGACCATAAATGAGTATGTCCAGATCTGTGATTGGGGAAAATGAACTTTGCAGATACTTTGTCAGAAGCTACACAGGCAAATTCTAGTTCATCCGTTACATGGGAGTGGCATGAGAAATACTGTCCAAACTCTGCTATATGTAACTGAACCTTGTCTTCTTTGAATATAGGTCACAGAAATAGCCACGAGAATAGGAAATCAAGCTATGTACAGAAAGACAGAATGACACGATCTGGTCCTAAAACTTGCTATCACACATCACATCATTGTGCTCAGGACTAGTCATAAGAATAATGACTCTCTCAGTTCCTAAGCTGATTACTCTTCCCTGCTCTTTTTCCACCCAGGATGCATGTTAATTATCCATATAGTAAGGACCTTTACACACAATAAGACCAAATTAAAACATATAAAGATAGAGTAGTTCTTTTTACAATCAATATATAGATGGTAAAACATGACACCAAAGTAACACTTCTATCAAACATTGCTATTTCTTTAAACAACCAAAGAGACTTAACAAAGCAAATATCTTCCTAAAACTAAGTGGTAGCTTCAACACCACCTTTATGGCATATTCAGGACCATGAAAGAATAAGTCAATATCACCAGAAATAGGTCATTTTTCCTTGGTGGACATTGCTTCCCTTTTATTCTGATTTTTGTTGTCTAAATTAACTTGCAAAATAGTAGGCTTCCATATGGGGTTTTCATAATATATAACATATTTTCCTCCAGCATTTTGATCAATTCTCCTAGTTGCCCCCCAAATTTCCTTTGTACTCCTTTCCCTGTTGACCCACACCCCAGTACTCCCCTTTCCACATTTCTCTACTCTCCAAACTCTCTTCCACACAGCCTCTTATTTCCAGTCCTGTGGGCCTCTCTCTAGTTTCCTGACCTTTACAGAGTTAGACGTTAGGACCCTTTTATGAGACAGGCAGTTGTTATTTGTCTTCAAGAGTTTAGGTAAATCTCAATTAATGTAATGTTTTCGAGTGCTACTCATTTTCCTGAACATTTTATAATTTTATTTTTCACTGTTCACTCATCTATCGATGAACATTTAGGGTGTTTCCATTTCCTTGAGTGCATAGAGCAGGAATGGACATGATTTGCAGGTACCTGTGTGGTAGGACACAAGAGATGTATAACTGGGCCAATTTTCCTTTTAGTTCTCTAAGTATCACATAGAACAAACATATTAGTAGCACTGAACATTGTGTGCTCTGAGTATTGAGTAGACTCAGACAGACAATTTCAGCTATTCTTACATTTTGTTCAGAACATGGTTTTAAGAAGATTATTAAGTACTGAGAATATGAACATAATGAAATACTTTGTTTCATGTCAATACCAGAAGTCACAAGTGATGGGATTCAATAGCTTCAATGTTCTTTACAAATGCTAAAGAAAAGGGATCATGGTTAACTAAGAGAAAGAAGATGATTTTTAAATAAATGATTTTAAATATTGGTAGATATAAGTACAGAAAATACAGAATCCATTTGAATTTCTTAATTCTTAGATATAGAGATTGGGCTAGACCAGTATATCTAAAATGAGCAGAATATTATCAAAGTACGAAACAGATAGTATTTTTGGTAGCAACAAGAGAAACTAAATAGTTTTAATTTTTAAGATTTATTACTTTTTACTGTGTGTGTATATGTACGCAGGTACCCACAGAAGTCAGAGGTGGTTTCTTGAGTTCTTTATATATTTTGGAGATCAGACCTTTGTCAGTTGTGGGGTTGGTGAAGATCTTCTCCCAGTCAGTGGGTTGCCTTTTTGT
>NC_022013.1:7245555-7252112 GCF_000317375.1 Microtus ochrogaster | reverse complement strand
CACCTTACTGGACCTGGATGGAGGTGGGTGGTCCTTGGACTTCCCACAGGGCAGGGAACCCTGATTGCTCTTTGGGCTGATGAGGGAGGGGGACTTTGTTGGGGGAAGGGGAGAGAAATGGGAGGTGGTGGTGGGGAGGAGGAAGAAATCTTTAATAAATAAATACAAAAAAAATGAAAAAAAAAGAAGTCAGAGGTGGTGAGAAATCCTTGGAGCTTGAATTACAGGCAAGTGTTAATTGTTGATGTGGGTTTTGAAAATCAAACTATAGTTCTCTGCAAGAACAGGAAGTGCTCTTAACTGCTGTGACATCTTTCCTGTCCATTTGCAATATATTTTCAGGACAGTGTTAATTTTAACTGAATATATTCAAACTCTAGTCATTGTGTCCCATCATCCATATTACAAGTACTCACTAAGTGCCCAAGTAACCAACTACAACTTGAGGAATGCAAATAAATTTCATTTCTAAGTAAATCACAACTCCAACTGTAAAATTTTGGCCTAGAGATACAGTTTGAAAGGGAGTGGTGGTTGGCATGCTTGAAGCTGTGGGATGGATATCCAGGTAGGGTACATAATATCAGTAACATGTGTACATACATGCTTAACAAATCCATTTCCAAAAAATAAAAATCCCTCAAAAGCTATTTGTTTAAGTTTCTAATGTCACATACAAGACATTTGGATTTTATCCAGAATTATAAGCTGTACAAAGAAACAAGAGAAATAATGTGTTTTCATGAGATAGTCAACTCATCGGAGACCTCGTGTTTCCTCAAAAATAGTCTGTGCTTGCAGACCTGAATATCTGCAGGGCCAACTTGTATCATAGTGTTCTTGTAGACACAGCAGGAACTTACTTTACAGTTGTGCAATGTGTTGTCTACAAAAAACAATCCAGTGAGGAAAGAAAGGGTATCTGAAAACAAATGTATATTATTCTTCTTTTTGACCTGGACAATATTCCCCCAGAGGAAGAGCCTTTGCCAAGCAGTGTGCCTGTGTACACAAATGCCAAGAGGAAAGAGTCTTCCATGGTGGTTTATCTGAAGAGAGAATATTTTCCAAGAGATCATGCCCTAAGGTAGATCTAACTATCTATATACAAGTTAATATAATATATTATAATTATAATACACACACACACACACACACACACACACACACACACACACACACACACCAAGTTGGGAAAGGCACAAGGAAAAGGAGACAAATGTTTACTGACGTGCCCTTAAACCAGTCAAATTATTCCTATCAACTGATCTTATTTTAAAGGGACAATGTGTGTGTGTGTGTTTGTGTGTGTGTGTGTGTGTGTGTGTGTATGTGTGTGTGTGTGTGCTTTTCAGCTTTTAACATATTTTTAATTGATTCTTTTGGAATTTTGCATATATTCCCCATACTCGCAATCTCACTCATTTCCCTGTCCCTCCACATCCTCCTTTCACCCCCCCAACAAAGAAAATAAAAAATATAATAATATTAAAAAACAACAATCACACTTTGCTCCTCCATTTTTCCCACCTCTCCATCACCTCTTCATCTCTCTTAGTGGCACTGGGGCTGTGGTGTGTTTGCAGTATATCTTTTGTTCAAACAACTTTGCTTGCATTTGTCCTTGTAATGACTCCTTGGTATGGTTCAAAGTCCCTGACTTTTGGTACAGCATCAATACTGGACTCTCACTGAAACTCCTCTTGGGTATCCATATGTTGCTGAGAGTCATGGATATTCTGCAGCTCTGGTTCTACAGGACCAGTTAACTTACATATTCCAGCAGGTCATAGATGGGGTAGATGTCTGCATGGACCAACTTAAAGTACTGGATGTGGACCTGGGTGGTAACTTAGTTGGTCAGTCTGGGCCTCCACTGGGACTACCTAGCTCAAGAGAGGGAAGAACAAATTTTCCTATGTCAATACTATCGGGGTCAGCTCTCCCACAACCATGGTGAAGGCTAAGACCAGCTCTTCCCAGGCCAGAGTTAGGGTTATTGAGCCCAGGTCTCCCACGTGGAACAGGGCCAGTTCTCCCCATGAGGATTAGGACCAGTTCTCTTACTACAGCAGCAATCAAGGGACAAAGCCAGATCTCCCAGGGTCAGTGAAGGGTACTGACCTCAATGTTGATCTCAGATTTCAATGTGCATGGTTCGCATGGCCCCCAGTGTTAACATATCCCACTGTCATCAACATGAACTCCATGTATAGAAGATTGTTCACTCAGACATGGCCCCCTGAAACAGCTTCAGTCCAGATGTTAGGTCATGGTCTTGGGTGACACTGTAAGCCATTCAGATCAGCATGGCCTTGGCGGCAGCAAGGTCCTTAAATAACAATATGATCTCAGGTGATGGCCAATCCCATAGGTATCCGCAAGACCTTTTTTGGTAATAGGACCTCAACAAAGAGCCTTGCTGAAGTAAGCCCAGGGATCCTGACATGGTCCTTGGTAGAGGTCCTTAAAGGCGTCATTTACTACAACTAATATTCTCTATACTATGAATCAGACTGAAAAAGTAAAATCTCAATATTTACAATCCAGAGACCAATTAAACTGATGTTGCTAGGTTGATTCACTTGTATTTTGAATTTTTAGCTTGAGCAATTTGTTTGCTCTGTGTGTGTGTGTGTGTGTGTGTGTGTGTGTGTGTGTGTGTGTGTGTACATGTGTTTAGATGTGCAAGGGGTGCAGATGAATGTGGAGGCTGGAGGTCAACATCAGACATGAGATGTGTTCTTTAGTTTTTTTCCACCTCACTTGTTTGATAGGTCTCTCACTAAATCTGGGGTTCAACACTTCGCATACACTCTTTGTCCAGGGACTCCCAGTGTTCTTCCTGTCTCTGCATCTTGAGTGCTTTGATTACAAGCATGTACCAAGACTTCTGTCTTTGACACATGATATATTGGGGACATAACTGATCTTCATGCTAGTGAGCCAAACACTTATTGAGCTTCCTTCCCAACTCCATATACTCAGATGTGTAGAACCTCTATTTGGTATTTTACTAATGAACAGATTTCAATTAGATAATCCTTAAACAATTGCCAGTTAGAAAATGAATATTATACACACAAAATATCATTCTCAATAACTAAAACACAGTAGATTTTCCATAGATTAAGCAATTATAAACAAAAGTAAGAACTATGTTTAATATTATCCTTATGTGATTGATATATATCCTTAGATAACATTATTAATTTGTGGTTTGTTTGTTGAGTAAAAATTACCAAACTAGTAATGCTGTCATATGAAAATAGATGTATTTTATGAATGACTAATTTCTTTTAGTACTCAGTATATTGTTAATTAATAAAAAAGCAAAATAGATGATTTTTTTTTTCTGGAGCTGGCTGAATTGATAAATAAAAGTTGATTTGTTTTTTCCTTGCCACAGTTTCTGACTGAATTCTTTTATATTGGAGTCAATGTCCTTGAACATTTTTCAGAATATTAGATATATTATAACTCATTATCAGGTCTGGGAATATTCACAGTGGCTCAGTAATCAAAGTATAAGCCTGAGGCCTGGAGTTCAGATGCTCAGAAATCATATAAATGCTGAGTATGCATGGTGGGCCTCCTGTCATTCAATCCTAGGGGAGCAGAGACAAGGGATCCTTGGAGCAAGCTGCCTACCAAAACTCAACTCTTCAGCAAGCTCTGGTTTTATCCAGAGACCATGCTTTATTGAATAAGATGAAAGGGCAATAAGCAATGATTCTCAACATCAACCTACTGCCTCCACATGCATGTACATCCTCCCCTCATACATCCAAATATGCCCACACATGTATACCACACACAATAATTGGGGGGAGGGGAGTCCCAGAATTTATGAAGGCCACACTGTTTTTTCTGTGTGCATCCTAGGCATGCAATAACTCAAGAAAAAGTACACTGTACAATAGGGGAGAAATATGTTTCAATCAAACCACTGGTTTCCAAGTCAATCAATACAATTGATAGAAGTATCACTTTTCACAAATGCAATCTTCAGCACCAACAAGAATTGCAACACTTTACAAGTTTACATTAAAGCAAGCTTACTTTATATGTATGTCCATGTTCACATGCATGTGTGTACATATGGGTGTGTCCATATGGGTGTGTGGATAAATAACGAGATGAAAGGTAGCAATATGGTATCTTCCTAAGTTGCATTTCTATTTTATTACATTTTTCTTGAGAGGTGGACTCTCCCCGAGCTTGTTGCTTACTGATAAAACTAGAAGACCTGGCCAACAAATTCCAAAGATTCTGCTGCCTCCACATTCCAAGGCCTAGGATTACAAGTGTGTACTGTCTGCTTAGGTTTCCAGGTGGGGACTGGGATTCTCAACTTAGATCTTCTTTTATGATGAGCAAAACACGAGCCATCACTCTAACAATTAATTTGAATTTTATAATAATTTTGAAATAGATTCAATTTCAAGCACTTCTGTCAGGATACACACACACACATATACACATATACATAGACACACATTTATTGGAGGTGGGACTGACTGTGCATAGGAAAAGATTTCTGACCTACTAAGGTCTCGATTTACTTTATCCCTTGCCTTGATCATATTTATTCAATGCAAATTTTAACAAATCTTCAATTAAGACAAATGGATGAGAAATCTGCCTTGAGCTAGCAAGTCCATTAGATATTAGCTAAAATGTTTTTTTGCATGGCTTTAGATTGCTCCATTTTGGAAAGAAAATTATCTTCGAAGCAAAGACTATTTTACCTTTTCTAAATGAATGGAAAGCAATGTTTTTTGGGCTCTGTTTCTATAGATCTCATAGGTTTTGTTTTATCAAAGTTGATTGACAAGGCCAAGGCTCTGTAAACATGACATTTATTTGATTCAATCAGCATCAATTATTCCCCAGTGATTGATAACAAGAGGGCCTATGTGCCTACTATCTGTCAAAATTTTTGGATAGCATTAACACGTTGGGGAGTGACTTATAGCATGCTATAACTAATGCTTACTGCCAAAGTGAAATAAATATAAAGAGAGATGTTAAATCACGTAGTTCATCCTAAAAATTAAAGTGCTGTCGATCAAACCAAACAAATTAGGGAAAGAGAAGAGGGCAGAGAGAGGGCAACTAAGTAGTCCATCCTGAGAGCATTTTTCAGAATTAACAAGGAGATGCAAATGAGGTGTAAAGAAGCCCTGTAAACTTCCTGTGAGTTAGTAATCAATTATGGTCCTCTTAAACAGACATAGACCACAGCCACATTTACCAGACTTGGAGAATATATATATAAATTACAAATCCATTTTTGATGGAGGAAGGTCATTGGTTAATTAAATAAAGAAGCTGCTTGCCCTGATAGGTTAAAACAGGAGGGAGGAGTAAACAGAGCAGAATGCTGGGAGGAAGAGGAAGTGAGGTCAGACTCCACAGCTCTGCTCTCGGGAGCAGATGCCTCAGAGAGACGCCATGCTCCCCGCTCCTGGGAAGATACACTCCCGGTAAGACCGGTGCTCACTAAGACCGGTGCTCACAGATTATTAGAGATGGGTTGATCGGGATATCAGAATTAGCCAGTAAGGGCTAGAGCTAAAGGGCCAAGCGGTGATTAAATGAACACAGTGTCCGTGTAATTATTTCGGGTAGAGCTAGCCATGTGGGCGGCCGGGTGCCGGGACGCAGCCCGCCGCTCCTATTTCTACACATTTTAGCTAATTTTTTTTCCAACAAAAGTTTCTATCGTGTATCTTGGAAAGTTAATGTGTCTCTGTTACAGAAAACAACCTTATATTTATTATCTGGGCTATTGAAAGTTTATTTCTCATTTATAATTCTTTCCATACTGAATCAACAAAGGACAACATGTAAATCTCCAAAAGATGGATCTTTTCAAATATGCATCTTTAAATATTAATTTAGAGAAGGTTTCTGCCCATGTTTAAAATCTTCAAGGGAAATGTTGAATGCTATTTATTTTTAATTACCATTCACATGGGAAAAGCACAAACAGGCATGTAAGGCAAATTACAGTATCAATCAATATTCCTTTTAAAATGCTGCAATTTTACATCTCCCATGTGTCTAGATTGCTTAGAAACATCTAAATAAAACAAAAACTTCTTGAAGAAAATAATGGGTGGTCACTGTTGCTATGAATTTTAGTCCTGAAGTAGCTGTTTTCAAAGGGTGATCAAGAATTAGAAGCACATGGTACCGGAGAACAGAGAAATGAGGCACAACTGGAGAAAAGGCAAGTGTAAAGAGGAAAAATGAATAAAAGCAACATATAGGGTAAGTATTCTTAAAGAACAAGGAAAATCAACAATATTTTCCAATTTGTGATAAAAAAGAGAGAATTATCTTTCTGCTAATTTCTGAATCAGACTGTTGACTGAGATTTCTGTCCTGCCCAGTACCATAGATGTTCAGTCCCAAAAAATACACAGAGGTCTACATTAATTACAAACTGATTGGCCTATTAGCTCAGGCTTTTCTTATTAACTCTTATAATATGAGCCCATAATTCTTGTCTGTGTTAGCCATGGGGCTTCGTATTTTTTTTTTTTTTT
>NC_022013.1:7205182-7245445 GCF_000317375.1 Microtus ochrogaster | reverse complement strand
CGAGACAGGGTTTCTCTGTGGTTTTGGAGCCTGTCCTGGAACTAGCTCTTGTAGACCAGGCTGGTCTCGAACTCACAAAGATCCGCCTGCCTCTGCCTCCCAAGTGCTGGGATTAAAGGCGTGCGCCACCACCGCCTGGCTCTGCCTCTACTTCTTGCCTGGTCACCCCACCTATACCTCCTCCCTGGCTTCTGCCCAATCAGCATTTATTAAAAGTAACACAAGTGACAGAATAAAAGACAATTTCCCACAGCATCACACTCTAGAGTAAATACTGAATGGAATATGTGATGACACAATCCTGAGGAAATGACTCTGTCAGTAAAATGCTGGCTATGCAACCATAAGGACCTGAGTTTGGATTTAAAAATCCACATTAAAGTCAAGTGTGGTAGTATACACTTGTAAATAGAATGATGATGACAGAGACAAGTAGATTGCCACATGCTATGGGATAACCCCTCTGTATGCTGTGAAAATGTTTCATTATATTAACTAATAAAGAAGATGCTTTGGCCTATGGCAAGACAGGATAGGACCAGGTAGGAAATCTAAACAAAGATACAGGGAGAAGAAGAGTAGAATCAGGAAGATGGCAGAGAAATGCCAGTGAACCACTAGAGCAACAAGATGTATGAGACAATAGGTAATACCTTGAAACCATGTGGTAAAATACAGATTAATAGAAATAGGTTAACTTAAGTTGTAAGAGGTAGTTAGTAATAAGTCTGAGCAATAGGCCAACAGTTGGTGATTAATATTAAGTCTCTGAGAGACTATTATAAAAGTGTCTGCAGGATCGGGCAGTACAGAAAAGCCTCCATTTATGGACATTTATCACTGGCCATAAAGCAAATATTTTGGCAAACTGCTATAAAATTAAACTAGGAATAACTGACGTCTTTGAAGGTCTGGTAGACAAAGGTTGGAGATGTAACAATAATTTCAGCATAATCTTGGCATCCAAATTGTCCTCTACAGAAGGAAAATGTTCAGGTTTTATTGGATATTTATCTCAGGTAAAACAGAGCATGAGATAGGTCAAATGTATGGGCCAAAAGTACAGAGAGAAAAACTAAATCAATATGTATCTAACATTGCATTGAATTTTCAGGGGCATGATTTGTTACACATTGGGATACTCAGGTTAATAGTCCTCCAATCTTAGAAACAAACCATAAATTAACATATGTTTCAGGAAAAAATATTAGAAGGTATTATAAAGAATAGTCACTGACCATTGAGGTTGTAAAAGAACAGGGATCAACAGTTGCTGATCCTCCAAAGGTACCAAAAGCCCTACCCTTAAAATGGTTGACAGACAAAGGCAAATTGATGTGGATTGTGCAAGGGCCTTTTACAACAGAGAAGCTTCAGGGTTGAGAACAGTTGGCACAGGAGCAAATAAATGCTCAGCATATTGAGGAATCAATCAATCCTTGGAATTCTCCTGTATATGTTATTAAAAAGAAATCTGGAAAATGAAGAATGGTAACAGATTTCAGAGCTGTTAATAAGGTAATTCAGTCAATGGGCTCTCTAAAGTTTGGCATTCCTTTGCCTTCTCTGTTACCTAAAGGTTGGCCTCTTATAGTTATTGATTTAAAGGAATGCTTTTTTACTATACCTTTATAAGAAAAAGACAGAGAAAAATTTGCCTTCACAGTACCTACTTATAATAATTCTCAGCATTTTAAGAGATAGTGATAAAAGATTCTCCCACAGGAAATGTTAAATAGTCCAACCCTGTGCCAATATTTTGTATGGCACTCATTTGAAATGATGCATAAGCAGTTTCTTCAATCTATAATTTACCATTACATGAATGACATCTTGTTATCTGATTCAAAAAAAGATATTTTAGAAAGAATGTTTTAAAAAAGTAATGAAAAATTTGCCTTGTTGGGGATTAAAAATTTCTCCAGAAAAAATACAAGAGAATATTCTGTTAATTATTTAGGCTATAAAATAGGTTTACAAAAATTAGACCCTGAAAGGTAATCATACATTTGCTAGAAGTTATGGTCATTGTGGGTACACCTGTACAAATAGACACACTATGCTCCAGCATATGTTTCTAAGAAAATGAAACAGTTGTTTTTTAAAATTATTATAGTATAAAGCCTACTACATGTATACTACACAATACAGGGCAGGCAGTATTGAAAGATCAATCAAACTCTAAAGGATATGTTAAATAAACAGAAAAGGATGAAAAAGACCCCCAGAAATAGATTCCATAATGCCATATTAGTTTTGAATTTTCTAAATGCTAATGAGAATGGAACAGCAGCTGCAAAGAGACATTGGAGAGTAGAAAAAAAACTATGGAATTAAACCAGCTGGTATACTTTAAAGATGTATTAACCTCAGACTGGAAATTAGGACATGTGCTACATTGGAGAGGGAGTTTTGCTTTTGTTTCCACAAGAAAAAAAAACCAATGGATACCATCAAAATTGATAAAGGTTAGATTTGGATAAGAGATAGCCCGTAGCTTGAAGAGATAAAAGTTTATCGAAGAGCATGGCCATTTAATAAAACTAAAATAAAGCTAACAAATGCTTTTCATTTGATTAGATATAACTTGCCCAAAGAGAATCTCCCCAAAATTAAGGTTGGGAAAGTTTTTGTTTAAGTATTTTCAGGAGAATAAAGGTATCCAGCTAAGGAATCCAAAGACCACTGGGCAAATGAGAGCTCTGAAGAAAAAGGACAAATCCTTCAGAAAAAAAAAGTCCCAAGAAAAAGAGTAAATTTGCTTATTGGTATATCACATTTCCAACAGGATAAAATTTTATAAATCTTTCCAAATGCTTGTTTCTCCTGTTCTCTACAGACATATATTGCAAATGGTCTCTTTGTCGTCCCATTCCAGTTGAGAATCAAAGCGGGCTTTGGAGTTGGAATGTGGCTCTCTCCTTTTCTAAACTCAAGCATTAAAATCCAAAATCTCTGTCTCATGTCAGAAGAGCCACCTGAAACAGCATAGAGGAAAAACAAATACTTAGGTACTTTTTATTGCCATTAATCTCATAATCCTTTGGTTTTTATTCACTCTTTAACAGCTTTTCTAAAGGTATGAATATTATCTCAACATTTATCATATTAATGGTCTTATAACTCTAAAAAAAAGGTCTTATCTACCTTCCTCTACATGATTTCAAATTTAAATCTCTATCAGTTTTCTGCAATGAACCATGAGCATGCCTAACAGTAAAATTTGAAGTCTCTAAAAGGATGATGGGGCCCCAAAATGATGATTCCTTCAGGACTATGATAATACCAATAAGCAAAAACAAAAAACAAACAAAACAAAACAAAAACACTGCCTAAAGATTGGATTTGGAGTACAAACTGCTCAGAACAATTTTTGAGGTGGCTAGCTGAGTAGCTGAGATGACACAGCCTAAGAAACTACTATAGCCAGGACTTGAGACAAGCCCCGAACTTTCCCATTACACAAAGCCTGGACAATAAATGATAAAGATACTTCTCTCAGGACTTGACAATTAACCCAATTTTTTATTTTCGAGATCACCTAAAGGTGTTGTCACCCCCAGATAGCACAAATTAAATTCAATAATATAACACTCAGATTCCTAAGAGGTGGGGTGGGTGGTTTTTGGTCTTTAAGCAGCTTATGGCTTATATTAGCTATAGCCTTCTCTTATGTTTTAGACAAAAAGGGGAAATCTAGTTGTATTTTATTTGTGTTTTAATAAATAAAGTTTGCCTGAAGATCAGAGTGCAGAGCTAAGTCACTAAAGGCCAGGGAGTGGTGGTACATGCCTTTAATACTAGCACTCAAAGACACCCTAGGCTACAGGAGATCGAATCTGTCTAAAATGGGAAAAATAAATCACACAAAGGTGTTACCAGCACTAGGGAATCACCTACCTTTTATCACAGTACCAGGGTGATGGGGACAGAAGTGATAAGGGTGGGCAGAGAGAGATGTATAAGGCAGGAGGATGCAAGAGGTCATTGTAGTCCGAGGTTTGGTGGAGAACATTGCAGTCCGCAGTCACACTGAGGACAGAATTGCCTCTTTGTTTGTGAGCCTTGGTAGAGGTAAGAACTCTCTAGTGGCCAGGTTGCTTTGCTTTCTTATCTTCAGCTTGAACCCCAATGTCTGTCTCTAGGTTTTTATTATTCATGGCACAAGTCTCCCAGAAGAGCCTTGTACCAATCTCCTGAAGAAAGAAAATCTCTGACTTTTCCTAACATTTCAGTGGTGAGAGCAAGTTTCACATCATGGTTTTTAGGCCAGCAGAGTGAATGTAGCAATGAGCAAGGAGGAGTCAGGTACCACGAACTGAAAGGTGTAGAGACAAAGCAAAGGAGATTGTTTCTTATCTCCCTATTCCAGAAAGAGATTTAGGGAGGAGTGGCCTGGTTCAAACCTTGGAATCCGGCCTAAAAGTATAAGTCATGGTTTTAACTTTCTTTTTAACACAGAAAATTTGGATTTCATGGGAAAATCTACTGGAAAGGTCAAAGTTGTGGCAACTGATATTGGGAGGCAATTCTCTCTACCCTGGTAATTACTCTAATGAGTCTAGTAGCTACTTTGTCTTGTGTATGCTAACATTAACTACACCTCCTTTGCCCTCATTTGTCTTAAGCATGACAAAGAGGCTGTACACCAGGATAGAAAGATATTGATTGGTCTATAATCAATTTAAAAATTACTATACTTCCTTATAATGGGAAACTGAATAAGTTATCCTCTATAGGGTTTCCTTAGCCAAACAAGATAGTCAATAGAAAAGATTCATGGTCATTGTTATTCTCTACAACTTCCATAGGCTTATGTAATTCTTGATATTGTCATAAGTATAATAATTTTTTGAGACAGTATCTTGGGTAGACCAGGTAGGCTGCTGTCAAATTTGAAGTGTAACAAAGGATATTCTAGAACTCCTGGTTCTCTTGCCTACTTCTCAAGTAATGGGATGTTAGGGGCATGGTGCTATGTCCAGTTTATCAACATAGTGTTGCTGTCTATTGACAAAACCCAGTTGGAAAAGGGGAGATAGCATCATTAGATAAGAGAAGGAATAAATTTAAAGAACACTCATGTCATATCTTTGGAGACTCAGTGGTGAAATGTAAACCAAATCTAATGTATATGGAAAGATGGTTGAAGAAAATGTAGCCAGAAGTGAAAAGAAAATAATTAGGTGCATTTTCTGAGATTTTATAGAAGTTTGCATTCCATTGAGATAGTGGGGGCTATCTAATATGTTTCTAAGTGACATGACAAATACATTGGCTTTAAAGCTGTTTGATAATGCTAGTGATACAGACTAAAACAGAGTATGAGAAGAGGTAGGGTTTGCTAGTTCTTCTGTATAACCATTTCCTTCTATGTAAATACTTGTATATGTTTTTTCTTGTTTTGTTCAGTTGTCGAGTTCACTGTCTTTATTTTTTTATTTTTTTTTTTTTTTGATTTTTCGAGACAGGGTTTCTCTGTAGCTTTTGGTTCCTGTCCTGTCCTGGAACTAGCTCTTGTAGACCAGGCTGGCCTTGAACTCACAGAGATCCGCGTGCCTCTGCCTCCCGAGTGCTGGGATTAAAGGCGTGCGCCACCACCGCCAGGCTATTTTTATTTTTTAAAGCATAGAAAATATCAAGCATTGTGTT
The DNA here is from genome assembly GCF_000317375.1 of Microtus ochrogaster. Classification (NCBI taxonomy): domain Eukaryota; kingdom Metazoa; phylum Chordata; class Mammalia; order Rodentia; family Cricetidae; genus Microtus; species Microtus ochrogaster. The sequence continues at coordinate 7,239,793 of NC_022013.1, read as the reverse complement.
ATTTACATGCAAAAGTTGTATTAACTGATTCTCTTTCTTCCTCTTCTTTCCTATAGAAGCTTGTATGCTTCTACTCCAGAATCTCCTTTCCAATGTCACATGTATCTTATTATCCTCTTCCCTGACTTTAAAACTCTTGCTTCTCATCTCTAGTAGTACTATGGGGACTCCCTTCTTCTCAGCGGTTGCTGGGCACTGACCCAGGAGGAAAAAGGGACCAGAAGCAGAAAGCAGAGTTCAGATGACTATGAGCATAATGGAAATAGCTTTCTGCAGTCAGCTTCAGTGAGACAGCTCAGTTTATTAAGGAGACAGTGGCAATTTATATAGGCTAAACCTGGGCGGGGAGGAGAAGACTGACAAATAAGAGGGAAAGATATTTAATTTACTTATGTGGATCTGACTGAGGACAGATGAACATTAACAATGTATCCATTCAAATACGGAGGTGAGGGATGTGCTGAATCTCTGAATCTTTTGCAGAGAGCTTTTGTGCAAGGTAATTCTCCAAATAAGGTCAGGCATCTGGGCCTAGAGAAACTATCCAAATGAGGTAGAGGGGGAATCCTTCCCAAAAAGGGAATCCTCCTTATAATGCCCAGCTCAGAGAGCTACACTGACATGGTGAACTGCAACCTTAAATGCTGAGTATTCCAACAGGTGTTCATTCTGGCTTTATGTATTCCATTCTCAAACACACACACGTACATATGTACATATATATTATGTATGCCCAAAGATATCTTTCTCATTTCCAGTTGATATTAGTTAGGATGAAAGGTGGTGGACCATATCCATATGTCTACTCTAACTGAGAGTATCAGTCCTTGAACTCTCTTCAGCATGTTCTTTCTTTCTTTCTTTCTTTCTTTCTTTCTTTCTTTCTTTCTTTCTTTCTTTCTGTGTTGGTCTATTTGCATCTAAACTATTTATAATTGACAACTACATATTTTTTGGCCTTGAAAGTAAAAAAAAAAAATATTCTTTTTCTAACTATTTAATAAAAATTAACCCTCTACTTGGGTGAGGTGTTTCAGAAGATAATTCAGTGTCAGAGGTAAAGGAGGACAAAAAAAGAGCAAGCGGTTTCAGTGTGATCTTTAAAAGTTTCTGATGTGGCACCAAGCCTTTAACTTCCTGCATCTCTAGCTTTTCTTTCCAATTTACTCAGTAGAAAGATTCTGCTACATGCTTTCTTCAAGTCCTTCCGACAGTACTGAGCAATTCTGCTTTGTGTGTGTGTGTATGTGTGTAATGAACCTGTGGTTTCAATCATTTTTCTTTCCTAAACCATCTTTGGCCTTGTTTTTATTGAGAGACAGGAGACAGAGAGCTATGGCAAGACCTTGATCCTTCATTGCAGTTTGTAACCATGTCACTTTCTGGGACAGGAAGGCTTTAGATGTTTGCAGTATCACAGGAATTTCCAAAGGCAGGAACATGGTCTAGAGTGCTGTGGGATGGGACGCTCAGAGGACAGGGTAAAGAGTGGAGACGGAACACAGGGCTAAAGTCTGAAGAGATGAGTGGGAATTCTCTCCTTCTATACCCTCCCCTTCCTGACTTTTGTTCTCTCTCCCCTCTGTCTAGGTCCTGTCTCCTCTCCTCTCCCACTTCCTCCCCCATTTCCTCTCTTTTGTTCTCAATCCCCTTCCTCATTTCTCTCTTCCCCCTCTTTCCCTAGCCCTCCTTCCCTTTCCATTCTGTCCTCTCGCCCCTATCCTCCTTTATTTCCTTTCCCAAGCCCTACTTCCTCCTCCTTCCCCTTACCTCTAAAGACAGTTAGAATGCAAAGACCCCGACGAAAGCCTTGTACTTGGGGAGCATGCATTGTGTTAGACTAGCTTGCTCAATACTCTTGGTGCTGGAAAACACGAAAGGACCAGAGAAAATGAGGCTCCTGGGCAACTACAGATCATAATGAGAGAGGATTTGTGTAGCCTAAAAACAAAACCTAAAAATATAAATAATTATAAAACCAAGAGAAAGACACTCTGCTGTTTTTCCAGCAGGAGCAATATAAGATCAACTGTATGTAACAGAACCATCACTTGCCAATAATATCTCTGAAGATAAAAAAGGATAACTGTAATCATAACAAGGCTTATCAGTCACCCCACTTTTAAAAGCAGTGAAGACACAGTTATCCCTGCTGGAACCAAGTGCTGTAATCCTCATCTTGTACCCATGCCAGCAGGTCGTTCTGCTGTTCCTTTATCTTGGTGCTGATCTTTTCAAAAGATTAAGGAAATCTGATCCTGTCACAACTGCTGAGTACAAAATGGAATTACCCAAGAACAGGCATCCTCAGTCGGAAGTATTTCAACAACACCTGCATTCAGGATCAGATGAAGAGATTAGAAATTACTTTAGAACACAGGTGTCCAGCTACACCTATAATTCCAGCAAGGGGAAGGATGTGGCTAGAAGTTTTTTTTTTTTTTTTTTTTTTTGTTTTCGAGACAGGGTTTCACTGTGGCTTTGGAGCCTGTCCTGGAACTAGCTCTGTAGACCAGGCTGGTCTCGAACTCACAGAGATCCGCCTGCCTCTGCCTCCCGAATGCTGGGATTAAAGGCGTGCGCCACCATCGCCCGGCTAAGGGGAAGGATGTGGTATTGGGACTGTGAGTTTGAGGCCCACCTAAGTTACATGAGGGAGATGGCTGTGTCAGAGAAACAAACAAAGGGGGGGGGAATCACATATCACTTTTGAATTATTTGCTAATTTCTAGGGGCAAAGACAGTGATGTCTAAGATTCTAAGTGGCTAAAATTTTTATCTTAAAATATATTTCCATGTTAATAACATCAAAGAGGTAATTGAACACCATTTATTTTAATTGTCATTTTAAAAATTTATCATTTTAATTTATATGTACAGGTGGGTGTTTTTCTGTGTATATTTTGCACAGGCACATTGTGAATACAGAGCAAAGAAAGTAAGTAAAGCAAGTAAGAAAAATCTTAGATTTCTTTGAGCTGAGTTACAGATGGTTGTCAGTTGCTATGTGAGTACAGAGAACTGAACTCAGTTACTGTGGGACAACAGGAAATTCTCTTAATAATGGAACTATCTCAATGCCTTCCATTTTTACACATCTGTTTTGGTTTATTCATGTGTATGGGTCTATTTGTGTATGTACAGGTGACCAGAAAGGTCAGAAGAAGATGTCTGATCCCTCGGAGCTGGAGTTAGAGGGATTTGTGAGCTACCAATGTGTGTCTTGCATCTATGCTGGGATCCAAATTTTGGGCATCTTCAAGGGCAGTAACTACTCTTAACTACTCATTTCTCCAACATGCATTTTTAAAATTTTAGTTACTTGTATTTATGTATGTCTTATTTGTATGCAGGGATGTGGAGATACATATGGTAAAACATGCTGGTAGTGGTCAGAAGAATCTTTCTGAGAGCCTAGTCTCTCCTTCCATCATGTGGGATCTAGTGATCAAATTCATGTCTGGAATTGGAGACAAGTACATTTACTTATTGAGCCACGTTTTAAGGTGTCTGAACATCATTTATAATAGGAAACTCTTTGCACAAACACATCAGCACTGTTCTTGCTCAATGCAAGAATATTTTAGATTGTGTTATAGTCTGTTTTCTATCAATAGGATCACAAACTTTCTGAACTGAAACTGAACACATTGTTAACAACCACCATGTTTTAGCTCTTCCCTGATGGAAGGGAATGAGCTAGTTTCTAAGTGAACTCAGAGGCACCCAAGGCTTTTGATTGACATTAAAATAAATGGAATATTGAAAAATCAACTATAAAGAAAGGAAGCAGAAAGAAAAATCAAAACATATTTTTATTTTAATTTAGAATGAAAAACTGTACAAGTACTATGAAACAGAAAACATCTATTCTAGTTACACAGTACTTAATGCAAAATTCAGCACATAATAGGCCTGGAGACGTGGCCTAATGTTAAGAGCACTTACTGTTCTTCAAAGGATGCGAGGATCTGAGTTAAGGTCTCTGCACCCATAGCTCACAATCACCTTCATGGTATCTGATTTCCTCTTCTGGGCTCCACAAAAACCTGCACTTACATTGTACACACACACACACACACACACACACACACACACACACACACACACCCCACTACAATAACCCAATAACATGAACAGCTCACCAGAACCTAAAAGCATGCATGGTAGGAATATATTATTTAACTAAATTTCTTCTACTTCACTATTTGAAAGCAGAACTGAGCTACCTCCTAAGGTTTTTTTTTTTTTAAGCTTGTCTGAAAGGAAAGTTCTCTTATCTTATAGTGTTATATAAAACAATAAAATATTAATGACACACTGACCAATAAATTCCTAAAAGCATGTTCCTATATACAAAGCATGTTGAAGAAAGACTAAAGAATCAAAACAAAATGTAAGAAGACAGAATCTGGAGAGGTAGCTCACAGGTTGAGAGTACTTACTGCTTTTACAGAGAACCAGAGGACAGTTGTAAGTGCCCATATCTGACAGCACCCAGCACATGGGACTTCAGCTCTCTTGAACACTGAGGGGACCTACCAGAACTCCTATGAATCTCCTATGTGTGTGTAGTTAAAAATAATAAAAACACATTTTTAAAAGTATATGAATATTGTGAGCACTGACCTATTATTTCTAAAATGCATCCTTTGAACTCAATATTGTTCACAGATATTCTCTGTCATAAACCATCACATTATTTAGATTGTTTATGGCTATTAATCCCTTGTGTGTTTGTCAACCTTTCCAGTTGTTGATGCAGTCAGGGAAAGTTATGGAACAGTAGGAAGGCTGTTTTATTTTGGACATTTGACACAGGTACCATGACCATTTATGGACATTGGTAGAATAACACCAAGAAGGATGTATTGTTTCCTGCCATTTATGAACTGTGGCTGGGACTGGGGAAAGGCCAAGTTGATAAAATGCGTGCTATGAAAGAATGAGGACTGAGTTCTACCACCTGGGATACGGGTTTTAAAAAGCACTCTATAAGCCTGAGTCTCTACATAAATAAGAGGGCCATAGTAATACTGATACCTTTGCAAGGTCTAGAAAAACAACAATTCTAGTACTTGGAAAGCTGAGGCAGGGGAATAGCAAGTTTGAGCCAACTTAAGCTTTATAATAAGATCCTGTTCTCAAAAAGAACAAAACTACATTGGTTACCTCATATATATTATTTTATAAATAAGAAAGATTATATTAATGCTTATTATCACCATGCTTTGACTATAAAATAAGATATAAACTTGCACACAGATGAATGGATCAGTTAAACTTGATAGAAAGGCATATGGACTACCTTGGGAGTGGCTGTACTTAGAGAACTCAGCACAATTATCTGAGCACAGTGCCAATAAATAGTGTGGTCACCTCACCTAGCTCATCTCGGTTGATATATTTAATCTATTATTTACCTCACAAGCCTCTGATTTTTGTGGTGAGTACCTGAAATTTTCTTTTTCAACAGTTTTTTTTAATTATATTGTCATTGACTAGAGGTTATTACGACTCAGAAAAGGAACTGTGAACAAATCCTTCCTATCAAATCCAGGTTTGCAGTTTGAATGCTATCTCTCCCATATCCCCACCAACACATACTTTCTGAAGCCCCCAAAAACCAGGTTTACTGTGACTCAATGAGTTCCTTTCCCCCACAGGATTAACACAGAAAAGATGACTTCTATAATTACCAGAGGCTCTCTATTCCTGTGGCATTTTTCCTTCTCTTCCAGATGATCAAAGCCCCCTTCTCCCTCCTGCAAAGTAGATGCTCTGCCTGGACAACATATGGACTAGAATTGCCCCTATAAACCAAGCTTTCCACTTCTACAATAGTGGATAAATGATGACTTTGCACTTGATTCATCGCATCCTGCTAGGGCTTAAATATTTCTGTTCCCTTCACAAGTCACACTGACTTAATTTCCCCCAAGAGTCAGTTGTTCATGATCTGACTGTCAGTGTTGAGAGGAGGTTTGCAGAATGATGGTCCATTACAAAGAGGCTCCATGCTGCTGTCTGATACATTGCTTTCTTCCTCTTTCTGCCTCCTGGCTTGTGAGGATGCACACAAGTAGTCTCACTGATTTAACTGCCACCAGTGGCTTGAAATTGAACTTTTCTGTCTCTCAAATTATCATAAGAAACATTCTCAGCGTTAAAAATTGTCTCATCTTAGGTCATTTGTTGAAGTAGCACAAATGATCTAAGACTCAACCTCAACCCAGACCTCTTGGTCCCTCCCTCTCTCTCTCTCTCTCTCTCTCTCTCTCTCTCTCTCTCTCTCTCTCTCCTTCTCCCTCTCCCTCTCTCTCTCTGCATATGCACACACTCATCTATGTGCATGAGTATGCATGCAATTATGTGCTATGGTCAGAGGACAAACGTGTGTGTGACTCCCGAGGTTTCATGGTGTAGTTTCTATCTGTTACCGTTGCATCTTACCACCAGATGGAACACTTTCCATGACCTAGCAAAGGACTAGAGAGCCCACAATCCATGTTCTTAGTGCTACTGTCTTCGACACTAGACGTTGCGATTCTCCATGCATTTTTTTTTCTGATTTGTTCCTATCTCAAAAACACATAAACTCCAACTATGTCTACTTCAACATTACATCTTCACTTAAGTTACACAAAGCATTTCAAGCCAGACTTGTTTTTACTGACTGAAACGACACACCAGTCACACGTTTCATTCAACAATTAGCAAAATTAAAGAAACGTTTGGTTTGCGTGTATATGGCAGCTAAGTGTGTTTGTGATTTATAGAATGGTAAATTAGAGATGGAATACAGTGTGAGACAAGAATTAGACTTCTCTAACAGCTCATAAAAGAATCCAAGTTCCCTTCCTCCAAGTCTCTGTCTCTTTGTCTTGCTCTTTATTTGTGTCTCTGTCTCTCTTTCTCCATCCTTCCCTGATGCATACCGTCTCTCCTACTCCTCTCCTCTCTGCCATGCAGGGGATCCTCAGGCCTTTTCTTTGCTAGGTGAATGTTTTGCCTGTATATCACTGTCCCAGATCCACATGTGACACCGAAATTCCACGTTGATATAGTCAGAAAATATCTTAGCTTTTTCTAAACTAACTACAATAGAAAAAAAAAATTAAGGCCACTGATAAACCCATCTGAATCTGTGGCATAGTAGAAACACACATTTGCTGAGTTAATGAATACTTTAACAAAAGCAAAAGGCCTGAGTACAGTAAAAAAGAGTTCTGTTGGGTCAGAACCTGGAACAGCATGAAAAATTTACCAAAAGTCAGTTGAATACAATCACATATGACAGTGAAAAATAATTTTAGAGAACAAATAATATTTTAACCTAAAAAAGGCCTGAGCAAATAATCATATTGATACACCCTCAGATACATTTTATTCTCCTAGTTCACTCAGTGCTGAATCAGACATTTTTCCTTCTGCTACTGTGTCTTGTGCTGTGTTTAAGCACCATTTTCTAGTCTCTGCACTGAGTATGGGCTCCACCATAATCTGTGCAGGGACACTCCCTGAACCCTTGTATTTACTCTCTAACTTCTTAGGTTCTTCTTGGCTGTTGTGTGCAATTAAAACACAATGAAATGCTTCTTTACTATTACAGCTATAGCAGCCTATGCCAAAGATGAGTGTTGTGAGTAATTCAGAAAGAGGCTTGCATTGAACATGACTTTGAGCTACAGCAATGATTTCTGTGGATAACTGTAAATTTTTTTAGACTTGATTGTTTTTTAAACCATTGAACACTAGTGGGCTTACCCTGGTCATTTCTCATTTTTTTTTTCACTTCTTCCTTTCCAAAGGGTTTGACTTACAGGGCCAAGATGTACACTGACTTGTAAATTTGCAGAGATCAGTTGAATTGAGTTTCTTTGTTAGATCATGCTTAGGATTAACAACTTCAAAATGCATTTATTAGGCGGTGGTCGCCCACTGAGTCATAGTAGTAATCTTTTGATAGACATTCAGTAAAGGCATAAAGAGCCAATATATATAATAGAAATGACTAAATATGTATGTAGACAAACTATGGGGGCTTTTGTTAATGTCCCAGTCTACATAAATAATCAATAATCAGCCTAAACAGGGATTCTGTAGGGAAATGGTATAAAGGGAGCATGCTGACATAAATCTATCTATACCAATTACAAGTCTATACCAATAAGACTATCTTTATCATCACCTCTATTTGTGCTGTTTTTGATATTTTCTATAGTTATATCTATGTAAACTTTATCTATTCCACCTATATATACACAGATACATGCATATATACAAACAGAATATGTGTGAGACCAAGATGGAGGGAGGGGGAGGCAAGAAAGACTTAAGGACCTTCATCTGGCGATGGATGGAGATAGAGACAGAGACCCACACTGGAACACTGGACTGAGCTCCCAAAGTACCAATGAGGAACAGAAGGAGGGAGAGGATGAGCAAGGAAGTCAGGACCACGAGGGGTGCACCCACCCACGGAGACAGTGGGGCTGATCTATTGGGAGCTCACCAAGGCCAGCTGGATTGTGACTGAAAAAGCAGGGGATAAACCCGGACTCTCTGAATATGGCGGACAATGAGGGTTGCTGAGAAGCCAAGGACAATGGCACTAAGTTTTGATCCTACTTCTTGTTCTGGCTTTGTGGAGGCCTAGCCAGTTTGGATGTTCACCTTCCTGGACCAGGAAGGAGGGGGGAGGACTTTGGACTTTCCACAAGGCAGGGAACCCTCGAGAGGGAGTGGGAGAGGAGTGGGGGGAGGGTGGGAGGAGTGGGAGGCTGGGAGGCGGCAGAAATTTTTTTTCTCAATAAAAAAAAGATAAAAAAAAAGAAAGACTTAAGGAAAGAGAAAATGGGACTGAAGAAGATAAAGGGATGGCAAAGGAAATGCAATTGAGATTGGGTGAACAGAGTCAGGCAAGCTCCTGCTTCTGTTGTGAGTGTCCTCAAGCCTCCCCTTCATTTGACACTTATCCCCTTGCTCTGGAGAATCTTGGCCCCAGTGTTTCTTAGAAACCCATCCAGACTCAGATTACTGGGAAACTGTCTTTACTTCTCCTTCCCTGAAGTACCTCAGTGACACCTTCTCTGTAAGTACTCGAGGGACTGGACAAGATGGAAGCCAAATAGATCTGCCAGTAACATGGAGCCAAATAGTTCGGAACTAAAAGTCAGGCCTAGTCACTCATGAGATGCTTGGAGAGCATATTCTCTTTTCTATATGCAATGTAAATGTTCTCTAAAATCTCACACTTTCTGTTCTAATAGTCTTTAAACCTTCCATTCATGTTTGCATCGCTCCAGTACAGCTTCTGCTCGCAGTGTAGATGTAAATCATGGGAAGCCTCTGGAGCAGCTGTTCTGAGTCCTGACCTGACAGCTAGAGCCAGAGCTCAGACAAATGAGACATCATTTCCTGCTGTAGGCACCCATTGTCATTTTGCCTCTTGCTCTAACACTTGCGTGGGGACCAATGCCTGTAACAAATGCTGTGTCCACAGGTACTATGAGCATCTTTGAAATCAGATGGCTACAAACTTCAGACTAGGTCAGCTCTGATTCTGTACATCGAATGTGCATGCATGTGTGTGTGAGAGAGTGTATGTGTGTGAGTGTGTGTGTGTATCATGTCCATTGAGGTATATATTTCTGTATGTGAGTTTGTGTTTAGGTGGTAGTATATATGCAAGTGTTCATGTATGTGTGTGCATGTAGAGATCAGAGGACCTTGACTGTCATTCTGTAGGGGCCATCCTCCTTTTATTTGCGATAATCTCTCACTGGTCCACAGCAATGTAAGTAGGCTAGGCTAGTTGGCCAGTGAACCCCAGAGATCTAGTTTTCTTCACCTCCTCTCCATCACTGGGACTATAAGCACACATCACCATATCTGGTTTTCTTTACATGGCTTTTGGGGATAGAACGCAGATCTTTCTTGAAAGTTAAGTGCTTTATTGACTGAGCTATCTCATCTGCCAACTTTTTACATGTTAAGTCTAGTGAAGGAAATTCAAGAACTCAGTAGCACAAATAAGACTAAGCCATGAACTATGTCACTATGATTTCATGATTAAGATATCAAAATAGATTTCCAGAAATATAGTGAAAAGTCCTGTGAATTTTACCCAGTCGATCCTGGTGTGCTACTGAAAAACAAAATTGGCTTAGTCTGTTTTTTCAAAAGGCCTAAAGAGATTGCACAGGCACATTGAACTCTGATTTTGCCAGGAAAATGAGGCTACACTGCCATGCCTGAGAAAAAACAATATGAATTAAGTTAGATCATCTAACGTATAAACTACATTAAAATTTCACAAATGATCACATAAATGTTCTTCGCTGTGTGTGTGTGTGTGTGTGTGTGTGTGTGTGTGCAGGTGTATGTGGAGGCCAGAGAATAGCCTGTTGTGCTATAATTCCTCAGGAACTAGCCACTTTATTTTCTAAGGCTGGGCCTTTCACTGACCTGCAGCTCACAAAGTATGCTAGGCTTATTGGCCAATTGAGTTCCAGGGATTTTCCCCTCCCTTCCACTCCCTGCCTGCCAAGGTCTGGGTTTACAAATTCATGTCCCCACACCCAATACAAAGGACTTACCTTTCCTTAGTGTTTTGTTTTCAGTAAATGAGATACCTCATGCCCTATAATAGTATGGTATGGTTGTCATTTGACAGCTAGAGAAATGATTCAACTGTTAAGAGACCTGCCTGTTCTTCAAGAGGTTCTGATTTCAATTCCCAGCAACCACAAGGTGGCTCACAACCGTCTGTAATGAGATCTGGTGCCCCCTTGAGGAAGAGACCTGATCAGTCATCCTCATGAGCTTAGACAATGAAACCCAATATGGACAAGTTCAACAGAACCTCCATATATGGGCTGCATATGCATTGCCAGGGCATAAATTTCATTCATTTCAAATTTCATGATTATAATTCTTGGGGTGTTTTTTTTAGTTGATTGGATTTTATTTTATTTTATTTTATTTATTTATTTTTGTTTGTTTTTGAGACCTATCTCTGTAACAGCCCTAGCTATCATGGAACCCACTCTATAGACCAGGCTGGAAATGACTTTTTTTTTTTTTTGAGACAGGGCTTTTCTGTGCAACCCAGGCTGTTCTGAAATTTGCTTTGTCAACCAGGCTGGCCTCGAACTCTCAGAGATTTGCCTCATGAGTGCTACGATTAATGGCATGCACCACCACCACTTGGCCTGTTCTGTGTTCTTACCTATCAATTCTTTCCTGCTCTCAGCATATGTATATAGGCATATACTTGATTAAATTACCTTTATATATTTATTATCTCTAAAATTATGACTTTATATATACATACATGCAAACACACAAATATACGCTATACATACATGTTCATGTATTAGAACACACATTCATATATAGTCACAAAAGTGCTCACTGGGCTATATTAAGAACACTAACACTTAACAGATCTACAGAAAATTCTTCTAAGTTCTGTACATCTCTGTCAAGTGTAGATTCAGTTATTTGTGAGTCTAACTAGTTTGAATCTCATGTAACACTGGGAACCAATATTCATTAAGGTTTGTATCTTAGTGATGCATCTACCCAGATAGCATTTAGATAGTATGGTAGATAAATCTCTATTTGTGAGTTTACTTATTTTTTTTTTTTGCAGAAAGGTCTTTTTATATAGCACTGACTCTCATAGAACTCACTATTAAATCAAATTGGCTTCAGACTCACAGAAATCCACTTGCCTCTGCCTCTAGGGTGCTGGAATTAAGGGTATGCACAGTCACTCCTGGGAACACATCTTTCTTAAAAGCACTACTGAAAGTTTGACACACATACACAAAACATTGTCCTAACAGATCATTTCTACCTGTTAGGCCAGTGCCACCAGTCAGTAATTACATTTCTTGTAAATGAACCTCCACTCACAACCTTACAGTAGCTAAATTAACAATGTTGGTTTTATCATTGAGGAAGATGAGTTCCAAGTAAAAGGTGCTGATTCATGGAAAGTTTACAGGTGCCAAAAGGCAATAAGAGAAAATGGGTTCATTCTTTGGTCAAGGGGAATTTAGGTTGTTTCCAGGTCCTGGCTGCTACGAACATAGTTGAGCACATGTCCTTGTGGTACGATTGATCATCCTTTGGGTATATACCCAAAAGTGGTATTGCTGAGTCTTGAGGAAGGTTGTTTCCTAATAATCTAGAAATTGCCATGCTGATATCCAAAAGGGGTGTACCAGCTTGCACTCCCACCAGCAATGCAGGATTACCTTACAACCTCTCCATCATAAGTTGTCAGCAATATTTTTGATCTTGGCCATTCTTACATGTGTAAGATGGAATCTCAGAGTTGTGTGTACATTTACATGATGGAGTACTACACATCAGAAAAAAAATAATGCCATCTTGAAATTTGCTGACAAATGGATGGATCTAGAAACATATTGAGTTATGCAACCCAGACCCAGAAAGACAATTATCATATGTACTCACTCATAAGTGGTTTTTAAACATAAAGCAAAGAAAACCAGCCTACAAATCACAATCCCAGAGAACCTAGACAACAATGAGGACCCTAAGACAGACATACATGGATCTAATCTACATGAGAAGTGGTAAAAGACAAGATCTCCTGCAAAAATTGGGAACATGGGGACCATGGGAGAGGGTTGAAGGGGAAGGAAGAGGCAGGGAGAGGAGCAGAGAAAAATGTATAGCTAAATAAAATCAATTAAAAGAAAGACAAAATGAGTCTTGAATTTTCATAGTCTACAATCATGAATGGTTGTGCACAGCAGAGATGGTTGTGCTCTTTCTGACTGTGCACTATAAACACATTCAACCGTCTCCTTTTGCTGAAATGAGCCTCCAGCATGTTTACTTTTGCCTTTCGGTGGGTGTCTTGGTTTCTTTGTATCATTTTTGTGAAAATCATCTGCAAAACACAACTGATGGAAGAAAGGAAGGAAGGAGGTTTTATTTTGGCTCACAGTGTAAAGGTTTACCCCATTGTGGTGAGGAAGGCAGGGCAGCAGGAGGGCGAGACAGCTGCCAGCTGCTCACACCATACATACAGTCAGAAAGCAGAGAGAAGTACATGCTGATACTCAGACCACTTTTTCCTTGTCATTCAGTTCAGGACCTCAGTCCATGAGATGGTGCTGCCCATGTTAAGGATGAGTCTTCATATGTCAATAAACATAATGGAAAGCATCCGTCCCAGATGTGTCCAGAGGCTCATTTCCTACGAGACTCTAGGTCCTGACAAGTCCACAATGAGTATAAACCAGCACAGAGGGGTTGACAAAAAATTCGTAAAGTAGTTATTATAATATTACAGAGATTGTTGCCTAACTGTGCAGTGGTCAAAAAAGGAAAATGTTAGAAAGAATAGCAAGAAGATCAAAGGCTGCTCCTAGCCTTCCAGCACCAAAACACACCACTTTGAAAACTTCATCTGAGTCAGTTTAACAAAAAGGAAGTAATCTTTTCACAAGTTTGAGAGCCCAAGGAAGAATAACTATTATATTATCTCTCCTTGAACTTCCTTCTCCATATCTTAAAGGTGCTTTAAAAAGCCCACATCTGAAAGGGGAGTTCTTAATAAAAGAAAAGGAAACTTCAAAGGTTCTTTGAATGAAGCATTACCATACTAATTACAGACCTAACATCTTTCTACACAAGGGAAACTCTTAGGACCTGATAGGTCACCCCGCACTGTGGAGCTGGAGGTGTGAATCATTCAGTCTCATTCTGCTTCCAGAAGTAATGAATCGTCTTGTGTCTTGGCCAGCAAAGTTCCACATTTTAGCCACATAATACTGCTCTGCAATGTGCTCCATCAAACTATGACATGGGATGGACGGGTACGTAGGAAACTCCATAGATGTCTATTGTGCAGCTTTCACATATTAAACACTGAATGACGATGCAGAAATTGAAACCAGTTATCCAGACAAATGGCTAAAGTACAATGTTTTGTTGAGACTGAGGTTCACATAGCTCAGGATAGACTCAAACTTTCTATGGCAGAGGATGATTTTGGCCTACGTATCTTCCTGCCTTGACCTCCTTAGTGCTGGGATTAATGGTGTGTGCCAGCATGTCTGACTTATGGTGCAATGTGCCCACACCCAGTGTGCACAGTGCTGGAGATGGGATCCAGAAGTCTCATGCATGGTAGTCAAACACTCTACCAAGTAGCTACATCCTCAATCCCTAGTGTTCTTTGTAAAACATTTTTTCAAAAGACAAAATATTCACACGTTGGAAAATAATATGTTAATGCTCCCCCCTCGTCCCCCACCCCATTCATGGGCTCGCTCGTTCCTTTTCTACACCCCAGACTTTTTATTTTCTACTTGTAAAGTACAGTATTTCCATAAAATATATTCTCATCTAAGAAAGTAGACTTATCTTGCCTTATTGAATTATCCTCAGATCCTTACACAGCCACCGACACATACTAAGATTTTAATGGCGGTATTGAATAGATGAATATTTAATAAACACACTGAGTGAATATGAGTAAGGGAATAAATAGAAAGTTAACACCAATCACAAATTCACAGATGTATTCAAACAAAATGATTTCAATCATTCCATCCATATATAATGAGATTCACTTTTAACTCTAAGTACCTGCAATATGGAAATTGATTGGTAATAAAGCGAGGATGTGCATCTTTGATTTATTAATGCTGGGTTTGGAAAACTTTTTCTCTGAAGGGCCAAGGAAGCTGCAGTCTCTGTGAGATACCTGTTTGCCGATTTGACTCTCCAGTTTACTGTGAAAGCATCCAGGAATGATTAGAAAGTACCCATGGGTGTATCTGTGTTCTAATAATATTTTATTTCCAGGAACAGGCAGAGATACTTGAATAATAAGTTGTACACCATGCAAAAGAAGGGTAAAAATGTGAAGAACACTCTAACATTGCTACTGGAGATGAATAAAAAAGCTCACGCATTTATTTTTGGACCCCTCCTCTCTCCATAGTTTTATTTACGTATTTTGCTTTTGATTGGATGCTTACATGCCACAGAGTACCTGTGGAGTTCAGAGGACAGACAGCTTGCAGGAGATGGCTGCACATGTATTTGACAACCCAACTCATGTCGTTAGGTTTGGTGGCAAGAACCTTTACCCACTGGGTAACCTCACTGGCAATACTAGATATTGTTAAGTGAAAGCATGTTTTTCAACTTCCAATTATCTGTATTATTCTAACAGTACAGCATGATTTTTGGAAGAAAATACTAGTATTAGAAGAGTCTGGAAGTCTTGGATTCAAAGATGGCTTGGGGCAGTAAACCCCTAGGCTCATATGCAAATATGGGGCAGTAAGTACTTATTTGCATTTTTCTCTGTTCACAGGTTAGAAATAGTCTCAAAGACATCTATGATAACCATTTTTAAAACATTACCAACATATTACTAACCACCTCTCCATTGAGATAAAAAATCTAATGTTTGTATTTAGAAGATTTGTCCTTTTCTAATGCTATTTATAACCTAAATGCTAAGGACAAGGAAAGTAGCTGTGGTTCACCGGATGGGGTCATAGACCATACTGCATGTCACAGAGAAAGTGATTCCTCCACCCAACCCCACCAGGCATTCTCGTCTCTGCAGTAGAAAAATAGTTCCCTTTAAGTGACTGGATGAGCAACAGGGCATGTTTGCTATTAACCAGTACCAGAGATCTCAGGTGAAGGCTTCTACAAAGAGACGAATCCATAATATCACGATCAATAACCGTGCTATATAAACTTACAGCTAGAGTTATTGTTTGGCCCAATTACTGGACTTTCCTTTATGAGATACTCCTGAAAATGCTCCCTGTCTTTTTAAATTGTTTTTTTTTTTTCTAAAAAAGGTTTCTGTTCTATTTTAGTTCCTGGCATTGCTACATGTGTTTTCTGAAAACACATTTTGTATTTCCAAAATATGTATGTCCTTATGTGTGATATTTTTGTACATAAGAAATTTGAAAAGAAATGTCTAACTCCTAGATGAGGAAGGGAATGTGCTTCATAGGTCAAAGAAAGTGAATATGAGTTTGCCCCTAGCAAGACAAAAAGTAATGAATGTATTTTAGTATAAATAATAATAATGATAATAATTACACCAGCACCATCAAGACCAACAAAGCCCTCATTTTCACAGGCGCTCATTATCTCTGGGAAATTATCTATTTTTCTTTATATAAAAAAAAGCTTACCAAGGAAAAAGGGCAAATCTACACATAGAATTTCTTTTTAAATTTATTTTAATTTCAGAAAGAGGTCAAGCAAGTCAGATAGGAAAAAAATATAAAACTAACAGGTCTGAAAACCAGCTGCTTTGACCTCCAGTAGTGCCTGATTGTCTAGAAACACATGACATCCCTCTAAAGACACCTGGCTGGAAATGAAAACATGCATTCAGGATTGTTTTCATCAATACTGAAGGTTCCATATAAGAATGCCACTATGAAAATAAAATCCAAATGTACCAAGTCTCCTTTATGCCATCAAAAAATATATAATAGTGGCTGGAGGAATGTTTGGCATTGAGGAATGCTGAAGGCTCTTTAGAGTACATGAGTTCAATTTGCATCACCCACATGGTGGTTCAAACACATTTTGTAGCTCTAGTTCCAGGGGAAACGATGCCCTCTTCTGGCTTCTGTAGCTACAGGCACACACATGGTGCAAAATACCCATGCAGATATAATTATTTAAAAAGTAAGTCAATGCATATAGCATATAAACATTTGAAGCCTACATAGAAGCAAAGTCAATGAAAAAAAACTTTAAAATTAATGGGGTTCATTTTCTTATTTTTCCTGTTTAGCTATGTTCTGTGTAGCGTGTCATCCATGTGTCATGAAGCATTGACTATTTATTATCAAAGACAAATAAAATACTATGCAGTTGAAATTTTGTCACTGAAAATAATTACTACCATTAAAATTGGAATATTTTATAATACAAGGATAATTGCAGTATTTATGTTTATTTCAAGTTCAGAGAGCTGACACTAAGTTAAAAAGATGTCTCAAATAATATGCGTTGGCAGTGGCATCCAAAATAGTTTAAAAGTTAATTGTTACTCTGTGATTCAAGAAGAAATATTCAAATAAAGAAATGTTCAAACATGAACATTTTTTGCATTATTGTACTGTTTGGACTCAGCAAGCAAAGTGGCGAAGAGGATTTCAAACCACAAATGAGTTTTATTAATGTTGTCCTACCCATGGATGAAGACCATGCTGTTTTGAAATAGGATGGGCAGATCATACTTCCAGAATTGTCTCAGTTTTTGGACGGGTGCAAGATTTATGTCATTTGGAAATGTAGTGTGTGTGTGTGTGTGTGTATCATACATATTTGTTTATATGTAATGGGTATGTGTGTGAGAGAAAGAGACAGAAAGGACACAGAGACATATGGACACAGAGTATGCACACACAGGCACATGCATGGGACACTGTATACGTGGAGGTCAGATGACAATCTCTGCTGTTCATCTTCTCTCTTTGTTGGAGATGGGTTCTCTTATTCACCACTGTTTATATCAGGCTAAATACTCCTTGAGCTTCCAGAATTTATCACTTTCCCACCTATCATCTATGTACAGGAGTGCTGAGACTGTCACACATGGGTTTACACAGTTCTGGAGGATCTGAAATTAAGTCCCACTGGCATGGAAAGTGTTTTAATTGCTGAGCCACCTTCACAGCCCCCAAATATTTCTTTTCCTAAGAATTAGTTGCCAGAGCTGGAAAGATGGCTCAATAATACAGGTCTAACTTATTTTTCTTGCAGAGTTTTGATCCTATCACCCAAATCAGGCAACTCAAAAATGCTTGTAACTCTAGATCTAGGACACTTCCTGTCCTTCTTGGGCATTTTCATGCATATGTACATGGAAATAAACACAAATAGGTGCACATAAATTAAAAGGAAAGAAATATTTTAACAATGAATTAGTTTATCATCTCAATTTATTTTGTCACTGAGGTTGACATACAAACAGAACTTATTTTATTCTCAAAACATAAAAAATTGGTGGTTTCGAGACATGTAACATTTTCCTATATCTACACTAATCAAAAATAAAAAGTCAGATGAATGGGTGTGAGCAAATGGTTTCATTGATCAGCAAGTTAACTCAAGAGAAATACATTCCACCACAGAAAACAAGAAATAAGGAAATAAGGTATCTATCTATCTATCTATCTATCTATCTATCTATCTATCTATCTATCTATCTATCTATCTGTTAGTGTCTGAATCCATAAAAAAAATAACAAAACATGGGGTCCATATGAAGAATAAAAGAAACACAATAGGGAAATGAGAATTTCCTATTAGAACTACAAGCAAAACTAGTTAAAGAAGAGAGACTATGTACACTACAACTCGCCTATTCTGAAGAAAGGACTCCCTATAATTCCTAGCATGCTTGCTGTGCTATTGAGGGTTATTATATTAGAAGAAGTCTTACAGATAAAACCTTCAACCAGGAAAATTACAAATAAAATACTGAGTGAGCGTGTGTGTGTGTGTGTGTGTGTGTGTGTGTGTGTGTGTGCATGTGCATGCATGGAGAGAGAAAAGAAAATATTGTATGTGCATTTAGGCAGGCTTATACCATGGTGCACATGGTTTATGTTTGGATATCAGAGGACAATCTCTGATGTCAGTCCTCATTTTTCAACTTGTTTTTGACAAGGTGTCATGATGTTCATATCACTGTGTACTTCACACTAGTTGGCCTGAGATCTTGTGGGGAGTTTCCTGTCTCTTGCCTCTAAATTACCATAGAAGCTCCAGGTTTAAAGATACATGCCACTGTATCTGGCCTTCATGTACTTGTTAAGATTAAAACTCAGGTACTCATGGATGCACAGTATGAGAATTCATTTTAGTAGTTGACTTAACACATCTAGAATGAAATAGAAAATGGATCTCATTGAAGGATCATCTAGATTAGATTGGCCTGAAGAATCTATGAAGAATTGCCACAGTTACAATGATCGATGTGTGACCGTTCACCCACCGTCAGTGGCACCAGAACACATGTATTAATTCATTGTTCTCTGTTCTTGACTGTGGATGTTGTGTGACTAGCTTCTTCATGCTCCTACCATCTTGACTTCCCTCCATTGACTCATTGTTACCTGGAATTGTGATATCAATACATACTTTTCCCTTAAGTTATTTTCATCAGGGTATTTTATCCCAACAACAGGAATCAAAACTAACCCCAAATAAGTTCTTTACCCACTGAGTCATCTTTCCAGCTCCAGATTCTGAACTTTTATTTATCCAAGCCCTAAGGCCTTCTCCCCTCCAATGGTTAGTAGGCAAACTCTCCTGGTTATCAGGAAACTGCTGTGGCTTGGATTCATATTCATAGATAATCATCTGCTTCTCTAGGAAGGAATCCATGAGCAAACTCATCAAGTGGAGCTTCACCCCAGTGCTGGTAAGATGATACAGACCAGGCATGAGTATCAGCAGGGTTGCTGGAGTAACGAACATTTGGACGAAGATAGACAGGATCTCTCAGAACTTCTTATCATGCACACCTAGCTGAAACTGTTTAGCCTGACTGATCCACATACTCTCAGAGGACCAGAGAGATGTGAGGAAGAGTCTGAATATCTAAGGAATTGTTTATGACAATCTCCACTGGTACAGGAGACCTCCAACCACAGGGTCCTTGATAGTAATGTCAGTGTTTGAGGAAGACTTGAGAACTACTTCATCAGGTCTGTGTTCAGGAAAAATGCTGGCAGAACATCACCGAAGAAGACGAGTCAGCATGAGGTTTAGATGATACAGGCTTCCTGGAGTAATTTGTGGGGACTTCAGAGAATTTAGCAGTCTCTCCTCTTGTCACCAACACTCAGTAATTCTCCCCCCCCCCAAAAAAAAAAGACCTGAGCGAAAGTCTCCATCCATCTCTCAGCCAGGGAGAAACACTAGTTTCCGTTGTAGTCTTCCTTACATACTTACTATTTTTCTTCAATATTTTTCACAATACCTTCATGCCATCCACATATTTTGTCTCTCTCTGATCTCGCCTGCTCTCTTTTTTCCTTTCCTTGCCTGCTATCTAATTATTAAACATTAGCAGTTAATATAAACCATGAGTATCCCATTCTTTTCTTATTTAACTGTATGTTTTTGATACGGTCTTTCTATGTAGCTTGACTGTCCTGGAATCCACTCTGTTGATGATGTTGATGATGATGATATTCATGAATTTACAGAGATCTGCCTGTCTCTGCTCTCAAGTACTAGGATTATAATTATGTGCCTGCACATTCATGCCTGGAATCTCTTGTTTAACTTTATTAGATGAATAGTGATATTTCCACTTTTGATTATATTTAAGGATATTGTTTGTTTTTGAAATGTTGCTTTAAAACAACTGTCTACTTTTTACTTTCTGATTTGGGTTTTTTTTTTTTTTGATAGTACTTTCAGGTCAAATTCCAAGAGAAGCCTCCAAACTAAAAGACTTCCATTAAGAAAAAAAAAAAAACCTGAAAGAAATATCCACCCCCAAATATGCATAACCTGTAATGTGGAAACAACATTTTCTTAATCAAGTTGATGTAACTTGATGTAACTCCTCAGTCTACTTATACCTATCAACAAGCCAACTGAAATACAGAAATAGTTAAAATACCAGGCAAATTACTTGAAAAAAAATGTACGTGAATAAGTTTTGTCAAGATCCCGATCACAAAATGAGAAAATCAGCAACATTAAGAAGAATAACACTACCAAGAAGGAAGAAGGCAAGAATACAAACAAACAAAAGAACAAAGCTAATGAAAAATGCAAGCATTAGAGATACAAATCTCAAGCAGAAATGGAGCAGATAAAACAGGAAATGTTATCAGAAATAGAAGCCAATGTGAGAAAGTGGTGCACTCACACAGCAATGCAGAAAAGGAACAACAGCCACAACATTCAGGAACTTTGAAACACAGTCATGATACCAACCTAAGAAACCATGAGCAAGGACAAGGTGCCGAGATATAAACTAGAGGCATAAAAAACTTAATCATTGCAATTGTAGCAGCAATCTCCTCAAATGAGTTGGCTGTGAGTGTGTAAGTGGCTGAATGTCTAAGAGCAGTTAGCATTTGGAACTCAAAACAGACACAACCAAGAAATAATTTCCCTGACACATCATAGCTAAATTACTAAGGCACAGAAGAAAAAGAATAAAGAAATCTGTAAGAATAAAAAGCAAAATTATTTGCAATGGAAAACTCATCTGAATTACTTTCCAACAGAAACTCTAAAAGACAAGAAAAGCATTGTATATTTCAATATCTTCTTATACCTCATGAGATAAGAGTAGAATAAAATAAAAAGCCAACACTAACAGAAAACAAGAAACTGTACAGACAAATAGAGACTGAATATGGAGCCCCCAGCAGGTCAAATCAGGGTAGAAAACAAACACAAAAACTGGAACATTTTGCCCGGCAATCTTGTCTACTTCCCATAACCAGGAGGATAGTTATATGTTTTTCTTTGGGTTCACCTTCTTATTTAGCTTCTTCTATAATATTATAGACTCATTGACCTTTATTTGTGGCTAGAACCCAATTATGAGTGAGTACATCCTATGTTCATCATTTTGGGTCTGGGTTACCTCACTCAGGATAGTGTTTTCTATTTCCATCCATTTGCATGCAAAATTTGAGAAGTCATTGTTTTTTACCGCAGAGTAGTACTCTAATGTGTATATATTCCACACTTTCTTCATCCATTCTTCCATTGAAGGACATCTAGATTGTTTCCAGGTTCTGGCTATTACAAATAATGCTGCTATGAACATAGTTGAACAAATGCCCTTATCATATGATCGGGCATCTCTTGGATATATTCCCAAGAGTGGCATTGCTGGGTCCAGGGTAGGTTGATCCCGAATTTCCTGAGAAACCGCCACACTGCTTTCCAAAGTGGTTGCACAAGTTTGCATTCCCACCAGCAATGGATGAGTGTACCACTTTTTCCACTTTGGAGTAGTGAGTGTGGTTATTGGGCTTGGTTTGAATTCTACTGACCATCAGTGCAGTAACAAATTGACAAATCTTGTCACTAAACTCATTTGTCACATCAACATACTTAGCAAAAGAGATTCACAGAAGGAAAAATTCAGTCTAAAGAGATTAAGCACACACAAAAAAAGAAAAACAAAGAATAAAAAAATCCCAGACAGAAAGTCAGATGTAGGGGAAAAACTCATATCAAAAATAAAAGGAATAGGAATCAATAAACATTGCTCATTAATAACTTTCAATATCAAATATAGAAAGCAAAGTTAATATTAAAAAGCCACATTTGCACAATGGAGTACTACACAGCAGAAAAATAATGACATCTTGAATTTTGCAGGATAATGGATAGAGCTAGACATTATTTTGAGTGAGGCAACCCAGACATAGAAAGACAATTATCACAAGTCTTCATTCATAGGTGGTTTTTAAACATAAAGCAAAGAAAAGCAGTCTACAAACCACAATTCCAGAGAAATTAGACAACAATGAGGACACTAAGAGAGACTTACATAGATCTAATTTACATGTGAAGTAGAAAATACAAGATCTCCTGAGTAAATTGTGAGAGTGGGGATCTTGGGGGAGGTTTGAAGGGGGCAGAGGAGAGGCAGGGAGGGGAGCAGAGAAAATGTAGAGCTCAATAAAAATCAATAACCCCCCCACACACACACAAAGCCATGAACTAACAGATTACATTAGGAAAGAGTAGCCATCTGTCTGCAATATATACAAACATAATTGATCATCAAGGATAGAAATCACCTCAGAGTAAAAGGGTGGGAAAAATGTATTCTAAGCAAATGGATTCAAGAAGCAAGGAATATAACTATTTATATATTTGACAAAATAGATTTCAAACTGAAACTAACTAGAAGAGACAGGGAAGGACACTTGCATCTCATCAAAGGGAAACCCACTGAGAGGACACTGTAATTCTAAAACATTTATGCACCAAACACAAGAGCACCCAAGGTCTTAAAAGAAACACTACTTTAGCTAAAATCACACATCGACCTTCACAGAGTGATAGTGGGTGACTTCAATTTTCCACTCTTTCCAAAAGACAGGTTGTCCTGACGAAAACTAAATAAAAAGACTGGAGATAAAAAACATAATAAATCAAAAGGACCTAGCAGATATTTACAGAACATTTTATCCAAACAAAAGAGAATATATTTTCTTCTCATGAAATTTTTTCCAAAGTTGACCACATAGTATATTTGAAGAAAATCTCAACAGATGCAAGAAAATTCAAATAGTGCCCTGTACTTATCTGACCACCGTGGATCAGAGCTGGAGATGAATAAAACCCGAAAGTACACAAACTCATGGAAACTTAACAATTTACTGATGAATGAAACATGAGACAAGACAGAAATCAAGAAAAAATTAAAACTTTTTATAATTGGATGAAAATAGAAATGGAGTTTACGCTAACCTATGAGAAACGATGAAGGTATTTCAAAGGGGAAGATAAAAAAGTTAGAGGTATCTCATTCACATTATTAGCTTTTTGACATACCTGAAAGTTTTAGAACACAACAAAAAATAACATATAAAAAGAGTAGATGAAAAAAATAATCAAACCAATCAAACCCAGAGCTGAAATCAATGAAATAAAAACAAAGAAGCAAAGAATTGAAGAGTTGGTTCTTGGAGAAAATCTATAAGATTGATAAACCCTTAGTCAATTTAACTAAAATATATATAGAGAAGATTCAAATTGAGAAAATTATAGATGAAAGGAAGCATTGCAACTGATACCAAAAAAGTTAAAAAGAATCATAATTTCATACTTTAAAATTATGTACCCCAATAAACTAGAAAATCTAAAACAAATGCATGAATTTATATATAATATCCTACGAAAATTAAATCAGGATCAAATAAGCTACTTAAACAGACTCATAACTTCAGTGCAATAGAAGCAAAAATTAAGTTTCCCAACCAAAACCACCCAGGACCAAATGGATCCAGCACAGTTACAAGACCTTCAAAGAACTGACATCAGTACTCCTCAAATTATTCTGCAAAATAGAAACTGAAATAAAATTTCATAATTCTTTTTATGAGATCATATTTACTCTGATATCTAAACACACAAAGACACAACAATAACAAAATTATAGACCAATATCCTTCTTAAACAAAAGTGTAAGCAAACTAGAATCATCTCAGAGCTTCGTGTATGGATCAACTTATGAAAACTGATAACTGTAATCCACCATTTAAACAGATTGAAACACAAAAAGAAGTACACTATCATCTCATTAGATGTAGCAAAGGCCTTTGAAAAACCCAACATCCCCTCCTAATTAACATCCTGGAGAGACAAGAGGTACCATGAAAACATACAAACATAATAAAGGCAATTTACAGCAATCCTACAGTCAACATCAACCTAAATTTCAAGAAAGTCAAAATGTTTCTATTAAAATGAGGAATAAGATAATGTCTACTTTCTCCATGCATGTCCAATATTCCACTCAAAGTTTTAACTAGAGCATTAAGACAACTGAAGGAGATCAAAGGGATACAAACAGAAAGGAAGAAGTCAATGTATTTTTATTTGCAGATAATATGATTTTATACATAAAAGTCCCAGAAGAAAAAAATAAAAGAAGACATAGAAGGAAAGAACTCCCACGCTCATGGATCAGTAATTAATATAGTAAAAATGGACATTCTACCAAAAGCAATCTACAAAGTCAATGCTTTTAAGATTTTAAGACAATTTTTACACATTTTGAAAGGATTAATTTTAGTTTCATATGGAAACACACACACATGCATGCACACACACAGACACAGAGAGAACAAACACAGAAACAAAAACAAATTAGAAAGCAAAAATAAATCAGGATAGGTAAAACAAACTTGAATAATAAAAGAACTGCTGGAGGTATCACCAGTTTCTTCTTCAGTCTGTATTTTAGAACTGTAGTCATCAAAACAGCATGCATGATATTGCCATAAAAACAGACATGTTAATCAATGGAATCAAATTGAAGACTAAGACATAAACCCACATGCCTATGGAAACCAGATTCTTTTTTAAATAAAAAAGGCAGAAACACACAAAGGAAAAAAGATAGCATCTTTAACAAATAGTGTTAATTAATGAATTACTGCATGTAGAAAAATACAAATAGATCCATACTTATCACAGAAAACTCAACTTCATATTTATTAATGACCTCAACATAAAGCCAAATACCTTGAATCTTATATAAAAGAAAATTTGGAAAAGGCTTTAACTCATTGACACAGGAAAATGCTATCTTACCAGAACACTGATAGCACAGGCACTAAGAAAAACAATTAATAAATATGACCTTATGAAACTGTAAAGCTTTTGTATGGCAACGGACACCATCATGTGGGCAAAGTGGCAGGCTACAGAATGGGAAATGTCTTTACCAATTATACATCCAACAGAGGGATAGTACTTAAAATATATAAAGAATTTTTAAAAGTTGACATCAAGAAAAGAAATAGCGCAATTAAAAAAATGGGGCACAGAACTAAGAAGACAGTTCTCAGAAGATGAAGCACAATGTGTGAGAAACTCTTGAAGGAATTTTCAGCATCCCTAGTCATCAGGGAAATGCAAATCAAAACTATGTTGAGATGTTGAGATTTCATCTTACACCAGTCAGAATGTCCAAGCTTAAAAAATGTATCAACTCATGCTGGAAGGAATGTAGGAAAATGGGAACATTTATTCATTTCTGGTAGAAGTGCAAACTTGCACAGCCACTATAGAAATCAGTAGGTTCCTCAAGAAGTTAGAAATCCATCTACCTCAAGATCCAGCTATGCCACTCTTAGGCATATACACAAAGAAGTGAACATCATACACTACATATACTTGCTAAGAATTGTGATTATTGCAGGAGAATCTATGACCATCGATCTACTAAACCAGCATAATCCCTATCCCCAACAACAATCTAAACACTTGCATTTAAATCCACTGATAAGTATAGTAAGTCAATCAAATACAGAATCCTGGAGCTCAATCTCAATGGACACCTCTACAAAACACTCCTGTCTCTAAGGTTCATGGAACTTTTCAGAAGAGGAGGTGAAAAGATTATAAAGGCTAGAGGATCCAGGAGTTTGCTGTGAGATTGTCTCCTGGTAATGACAGAAGCTAAATCCTGAAGTCTCACCAGCTTGACTTCTGCAATGTGAACAGAAAAAGGATGACAGGAAAAAGTCCATAGGACCTTGAGCATACAAAGAACTATAGGCAACTGAGGAGGCTGGGTGCTGCAGAAGTGGTCTTCTTTAGGAAAGAGCTCACCAATTGGTCATCCAGTGCCAAATGGTTAACCCTGAAAACACACATACAAGTACATTATACAGACCGAGTAGGAAATATTTGGGAGCACACACACACACATACAAACACACATATGAACTCAATAACAATAAAAGAAGAGGGTATAAATTGGAAGGAGAAAAGAATGGGTATATGGGAGTGTTTGTGGGGAGAAAAATCAAGGGAATATGTTATATTTATAATCTCAAAAATGAAAAAGGAAAATAAATCTTTGTTCTAGGGGTAAGGGTTTGGTAACCTGAAGAAAATGCCTGGTTTTCTTTCTTATTTACACTATTGCCAATAATTTTGTCACAGAATTATCTAATATGCAAATTGTATTGCTATTCATGCAACAAAATATGGTTTTATAAATTTTTAAAAGAAAAGTACCAGCATTTCTTTTCTAAGGAAAAAAAAATTGTGAATGATCAGAGAAGTGACTATCACTTGACGGGAGGTCAGGTTATGGATTCCAGTTCTAGAAGACAGAGGAATAATGTGGCCCAGAGACAAGATACGACCAAGTTTATTAAGCTCTCCCAAAGATTTTGGGTAAAAAGGACTCAAAAACTCATCTGCACTGGTATTGCAGATTGTGACAGATTCATTGTAGGGGAATTAATATTGAGTTCACACTGACACAGTATTTTTTTTTTACTTTTTTGTTGTTAATATAGTCTAAAATTTTCATTGTTTTTATTGAGCTATATATTTTTCTCTGTTCCATCTTACCCCTTCCCCTTCTACCCTTTCCCATAATCACCATGTTCCAAATTTACTCAGAAGATCTTGTCTTTTTTTACTTCCCACGAAGATTAGATCCATGTACGTCTCTCTTAGGGTCCTCTTTGTTGTCTAGGTTCTCTGGGATTGTAATTTGTAGGCTAGTTTTTCTTTGCTTTGTGTCTAAAAGCCACTTATGAGTGCCTACATATTATATTTGTATTTATGGGTCTGGATTACCTCACTCAATATGATGTCTTCTAGATCCATTCATTTGTTGGCAAATTTCAATATGTCATTATTTTTTTTCATTGTGTAGTTCTCCACTGTGTAAAATCCATTCTTTGGTCGAGGGGTATTAAAGAATTTTGTTGTTGTTCTGAGATTGACCTATACTGGCAAGGATTCAGAATTCTCTGCACTTTGTTGGGCTACAGTAGTGATATTAGAGTGTCCAAGCTATGAAGTGCCATACTTAATTCACTGTGACTCAGTTACCTCAGCGGGAAAATGAAAACCTATAAAAATGATAGCATTACCCATCCTACAGAAATGTGGGAATGAACAAAAAATGTGTGGAAAGTCCTTATCATATAACTGTTTCTATGCATGCACTCATCTTACTTATATAATAAGATAATTATAACCGCCATTGTCTACTCCCATGATACAAACACCTTAGGTCTAGGGTCTAGGATAGGAGCATCTTAACAAAACCAGAACAAAATAAAGCTTGTTGCTCAAGTTTGGAATTTCAGAATTATATTGCACTTTGTTTAAAAGCTGAGTAACACATATTTTAAACAGGCATTGTTTCATTGTGTTTCCTTTTCTTTCTTCCTTTTTTTTTTTTTTTGGATGGAGTATCTTATATAGCCAAGCCTGACCTTGAACTGCTATATAGATGAGAAGAGGACCTGAACTCCATATCCACCTGTCTGAACTCCACATCCTCCTGAGTCCTGGCTAGGACTGATGACCTGCACCTCCATGCCCAAGTACAATTCTTTGATTTCAAGTAAGTCTGAAATACTTAGAATTGTTAATGAATTCATAAGTCCTGAATTAGAGAAGAAAAGTATCTAATTTTTGAAATGATTGGTCTAATGACTCCTGCTCATTTCACACATCCATCACTTCTATTTAATTAACACTTAGAACATTACTTCTTTCTAAATGAACTGTCAAAGGCAATTCTCTTATGTAACCTCTATTTCAGTTCCCTGTGGAAAGGGGAAAGGAATGGGATTCCCAAGTAAGACGCCTACCTTCAGATTAATTAATTGAGCCTTCATTTTTACAAAATATTAGAATTGCCAAAGTTTCTTAATCTCCATCAGTAACTGCCTTGGTATGAACTCAACAATGCGCTCAATGTGAGACAGTTGTCTTTTGCGTCTGCTTCATATAGATGAACTATTTCCATAAATTCTAATATTTTGAGACACATTACCCTACCCTTTGGGTTCAGTGAGCATCCTTCTGCTTGAGTTTGTGTTTTAAAAGATAATTGCAGGCACTTGAAAGCAGGATTATTTTTTGATGCCATAATCTTTGTATATATCCATGTGCTTTTGTATGTGCTCAGGCCTGTGTGTGTGTGTGTGTGCATGTGCAAGTGTGTGTGTGTGTGTATGTGTGTGTGTGCACACGCATGCATGCATGTTTGCATGCATACATTTGGAGGCCAGAACAAAGGTGTTTTTTTTTTCTTTCAGGTACATTCCATCTTACATATTGAGATAGTGTCACTCACTGTCCTGGACTGCAGACATTCAGCTAAGCTGGTTGTTCAGTGAGCCCCAGGAATCTGTCTATACACCTCCCCAGAGCTGGAATTATAATCACATGCCACTACGCATAGCATTTCTTTAATGGAAATTTTACTCCAGTTCCACAGTGCTGCAATCCTATGAGCCACGAGTGTGTTCACATAGCCCATGAAGTCAAGCACAACACAATCATTATTCTTTGCTATTCTAGAATTCGTTCTTTTGAGGAATAACACCCTTCTGAAGTATGTGAGTCAAAAATATTTTAGAAATAAGATAATCTAAAATGAAAAAGTAATACATATGTAAAAGGGGCCGAATTAATACAGCTCATTGTGGGCAAAATTACAGGATAATAAAATATGGTCTGCTTTGTAGCAATAATCCTATGGTTATTTGTTTACATTTGCATTTTGTTCTTAGTAGGTCTCACAAATTTCAATACCCACCAAATTTATTTTACTTGGTTTATTTTTTTGTAAAGTAAAAAAAAAAATACCTTAAAAGTTTTACATTTAAAAACTCCCAGTTACCTAATTTTAACTTTTTATTTATGGTAGTGCGATAACCTCTAATCTATCTTTAAATTTTAATTTAACCCTAATATTCTCCCAAAGTGTCTTGGTCTTCAGTCTAACTTGATCATCCTGAGTCAATATTACAGAACTCATGGAAGACAACCTTTTTTGTCAGCATTGCTGATGCCTCTGGAAACATGCTAAGAAGAGAAAGAAAAGAACCCACAGAAGGGAAAACAGGAGAGGTGTGGTTGTGTGGCTTGGAAATGCTCCCACTTGAGAGTGGGTCTTCTTCAGCCACACAGCCTGCTGCAGGCAGCCCAGGCTCCAGTGGATATTGTACAGCACCTATGTATCTAGGAGCAGCAGTGGTTGAGCTCACCAGATTATAAACCATTACCACAAGTAGCTGTGAAGATTTAGAGGAGGAGTGGAAAGCAGGAAATAGGATGGTTAGAATCTTAACACATCACACTCAATTACTATCCTCCTGGGTAGGGGAAATAGACAAGATTGCCAGGCAAAAAATCGGGATCTTAAGGGTGGGGTGGGAGGGGCGTAAGGGGAGATGAGGAGAAAAAAGTGAGAAGGGTTGGATGGGGAGAACTTGGGGCAACGGATGATTGGGATACAGGAAGGTAGGATAGGGGAGCAGGGAAGCACATATCTTAATTAAGGGAGCTATCGTAGGGTTGGGTAGAGACTTGGACCTAGAGGGGCTTCCAGGTGCCTAAGGAGAGGTCCCCAGTTAGTTCCTGGGGCAGCTGAAGATAGGGAACCTGAAATGATCCTATCCTATAGCCTTACTGATGAATATTTTGCATATCACCATAGAACCTTCATCTGGCGAGGGACCCACACTGGAACACTGGACTGAGCTCCCAAAGTCCCAATGAGGAACAGAAGGAGGGAGAAGATGAGCAAGGAAGTCAGGACCAAGAGGGGTGCAACCACCCACGGAGACAGTGGGGCTGATCTATTGGGAGCTCACCAATGCCAGCTGGATTGTGACTCGAAAAGCAGGGCATAAACCCGGACTCTCTGAATATGGCGGACAATGAGGGCTGCTGAGAAGCCAAGGACAATGGCACTGGGTTTTGATCCTACTTCTTGTTCTGGCTTTGTGGGGGCCTAGCCAGTTTGGATGTTCACCTTCCTAGACCAGGATGGAGGGGGGAGGACTTCGGACTTTCCACAGGGCAGGGAACCCTGACTGCTCTTCAGACTCGAGAGGGAGGGGGAGAGGAGGGGGGGAGGTTAGGAGGGGGGGAGGTTGGGAGGGGAGGAAAGTGGGAAGAGTGGGAGGCTGGGAGGAGGCGGAAATTTTTTTTTCTTTCTTAATAAAAAAGATGAAAAAAAAAGAAAGAACCAAAGAATAAATCAAAAATTAAGTAAAAGGAAATGAAAATAAAATCCCATCACACTCATCGCCTTACCAACCATCTCAGCCAGATTCTAGAAACTGAAGAATCCTGGCAAATTGTGGTTACCCCCTCATCAACTTGGAGGCTCCAAATGCTCCAAATGTATTTGCTGGCAAAGGGAAGCTACTCTGATATGCAAGTGCTTTGTTTGTGAGACTAAAGGACAATTCATCTTAACTTTATGGCTAACAACAGCAAGGTATGTCTAACTTTATGTTTTGTTCTCTCTTTTTTGCTTTACATATAATACCATTCAAAATTTCCACCTCCTCCCCTTCTCCCATTTCCCTCCCACTCCACCACTCATCCTCTCCCCTCACCCTCCAGTCCTAAGAGACAGCAGGGTACCCTGCCCTGTGGAAGTCCAAGGCCCTCCCTGCTCCAAACAGGCCTAGGAAAGTGTGCATCCAAACAGACTAGGATCCCCAAAAGCCATTACATGCCGTAGAATCAAATCCCAGTGCATTATCATTGGCTTCTCAGTCAGCCCCCATTGTCAGCCACATTCAGAGGGTCCAGTTTCATCACATGCTCCATCAGTTCCAGTCCAGCTGGCCTTGGTGAGCTCGCATTAGAACAGACACACTGACTCAGTGGGTGGACCAACCCCTCATGGTCCTGACTTCCTTGCTCATCTTCTCCCTCTTTCTGCTCTTCAACTGGACCTTGGGAGCTCAGTCCAGTGCTCCGGTGTGTTTTCTTGAGAATGCACATGTGTATGTATGTGTTGTGTGCATGTTGTCTTTGTGTCTGTGTACATGTGTCTGTGTGCTTTGTTTCTGTGTGTTCATATGTGTTTACAGTTTGGTCATTCACGCTTATTTGTAGTAATATTAAATTGATTTATTTACTTGTGCTATGATACATATAAGAAAGGGTACCAAAAATTTAAGAAAGCTATGTGACTAGCCCACAAAATAATTTCATTCCTCAATTATGAGAACATTGTTAACATAATTGCTTACATAATTACATAATCATGTTTTTATGTATCTACCATTTATTACCTTTAGTCAGAAAATATTTCTGACATGGCCTCTCTCAAAGAGATGACTTATATACTTTTGAGAATTCAGGGGACTTGCCCTCTGGATGCTGAGAGCCTTTATATGTGCTTCCTATATTTGCCAAGTGAATCTTCTATGTCTTATAAAATGCTCATGTTCAGAGAGTTTTCACTGTTGGTCACACTGCTGTCAAAGCTAGATTGAAAGTACCAGGTGTTTTAAGCAGCCAGAACATCTGAGGAATGCATGCTTGATAGTCTCCCTTACAACGTGCATATACAGCACCTCTGGGAATGATTGTCACACTTGAATGCTGTCAATAAGGTTTTTAAGAGTTGTAAACTATGAACTCAAATGTAACACATTGTAATTATAAAACTGCCTAAAGGGAATTTCTATAGACTCTTTAAATTTAATCTTAATACATTATTATGCATATG
This sequence comes from Microtus ochrogaster, assembly GCF_000317375.1. Lineage (NCBI taxonomy): Eukaryota > Metazoa > Chordata > Mammalia > Rodentia > Cricetidae > Microtus > Microtus ochrogaster. Next base: position 7,207,500 of record NC_022013.1, on the reverse strand, counting down.
TGTGTTTGTCTGTGTGTGCATGCACATAACCCAAGAGGGAAGAAGATGGTGTCAGATACCTTGGAACGTGAGTTACAGGCAACTGTGAGTCACTCAAATTTAATGCTTGGAATTGAACCCAACTCTTCTGAAAGAGCACCAAGTACTCTTAACTGCTGAGTCATTTCTCCAGTTTCTATTTTTATATTTTATTTGTGTGTGTGCACACACACGCACCTGTGTGTGTAGGTGCATTATGTGTGCCCTATGAAGGCCAGAAGAGAATGTTGGATTCCCTGGAGTTGGAGTTATAGGTAACTGTGAGCTGCTAGAAATGTGTGCCGGGAACTAATTCCAGATTCCCCTGAAAGAACAGAAATTACTCTTACATTCTGAGCCATATTTACAACTCTCCACATGGATAATTTTAATAAATTTATAATTGTTATTTCCAACTTTAGATGTGATTCCTGCAGCCCACCATACATGGATTATATTCCATTCTAAAATCCCTGTGTGGCTCTGTAACAAGACTGTCCTGATTGCCATCACTGAGAGTGCACATAAGTGGTTTACAGTAATGCCAGTGAGATGGGTTTTAACCATGCACTGAGTTCATACTGAGTCCATCTTGTTTACTTCAGTGCTTAGCCATGGGGCTCACACTAACATGTGGACTTTCTTCCATTTGTTCCTCAGAGCTTTCCAGAAATAAAAATTCTCCTCACTCATGACACTAACGTGCTCAGGATTATAGCGATTTTTACCTTTCATTCCCTGTCATACATACATTGTCTCTAGGGGTTTGTGATGCTTAATCTCAATTGTCAACTTGTTGAGATCAAGAATCACTTGGGAGGCAGGTTTCTGGAATGCCTGTAAGGGATTCTCTTGATTAGGTTAGGAACTTGGAAGGAAGACCTAGTCACAGAGGATGACACCATTTCCTGCACTGGGATCCTGGACTATTTAAGAAGGAGAAAATGAGCTGAATATAAGTATTCATCATTGTAGTTCCTGACGGTAGGTTTGATTAAACCAGTTGCCTCAAGATCTCACAGCCAGGACCTTCGCATTAATATGAATGCTACCTTGCGCTGATGCCCAAAGAAACCCTTCTTCTGCTGAGCTGCTTTTGCAGACCATTGGATCAGAGCAGTAGGGAAACAAAGAGATTGTTTCCAGGATCGCTTGCAAAGCTTTTGTGCAAATGCAAGACTTGGGTTTGATTTCATGGAGAAACATTGAGATGATTGTCTTGAAATGCAAAATATGGTAGGAATCCAGCTTAGCAGGTTTCTGTTTTTTCTTCTTCTTCAAGTTCTTAGGAAATGACTAAAGATGAAGTCCTGAGTCATGGGATTGGGATGAAGCAGACAGAAGATTGGAAGAATGAGCTGCTACATGCAAGCACATCCTTTGAATCACCATGAACATTATATAACATAGAGAATTAGTCATGACGAGATCACACTTAGCCATGAGTAATTCTTGGAATTGACAGTACAAAACTGTCCTTGTGACTCTGAAATAAATACTTATGGATGATATCTCTCTCATAATATGGCCTGAGCAACATGTTTTAATTTTAATTTTAAATATCGGCAGTCATACAAAATTCTCTTCTTGGTGATACCAAGTAGATGAAAAGAAGCCAGAGGCCATTTAGTGAGTATATACATTTGTGTGTGTGTTTGTGTTTGTGTGTGTGTACTAGAAAAGTATAGTTTTATAAAGGAGTTTCGTTTGAAAAAGTAAACCAAAGCTCAGCTTTATAGTCAAGACATGGGATAGACATTCAATACAATCATTTGAAGGCCGTGAGTCAGCTGTGACCTGCACAAGACCAAACCTCACATGTCAGAACAGGGAAGGAAGAAGCTCATGATGTTCCTTCTTTAGTCAAGGAACAATGGACAGTCATTGGACACTGGAGGAAGTAGCATCAGTTTCCTTTGGTTGTGTGCCCCCTGGTCAGCCGCCCATTGCCAAGAGGATGTCGCTCTATAATAAACACACATGGTCAGCACTGACTAGACTCCATGGAGAATAAAAGAAGAGAAACAATAAGGATCAGAGGATGACAGTGGCTATGACAATGATGGCACCAAAGTGGGAAGTAGAAGTGAGGAATTAGAGGTATGTAGGATATTATATAAATGCATTTTAAATGTGTGAAATTGTGAAGGAATACTTTTATTTATTTATTTATTAAAGATTTTTGTCTCTTCCCTGCCACCGCCTCCCATTTCCCTCCCCCTCCCTCCTCAGCCGGAAGAGCAATCAGGGTTCCCTGCCCTGTGGGAAGTCCAAGGAACCCCCACCTCCATCCAGGTCTA
>NC_022013.1:7182133-7205082 GCF_000317375.1 Microtus ochrogaster | reverse complement strand
TACAAAGCCAGTACGTGCACTAGGATCAGAAACCCATTGCCATTGTTCTTGAGTTCTCAGTAGTCCTCATTGTCCACTATGTTCTGAGAGTCCGGTTTTATCCCAGGCTTTTTCAGACCCAGGCCAGCTGGCCTTGGTGAGTTCCCAATAGAACATTCCCATTGTCTCAGTGTGTGGGTGCACCTCTTGTGGTCCTGAGTTCCTTTTCTAATTTCAAAAGATTTTTAAGGCTATACGTATGTACAGCAAAATATCTCAGAATCAAACACTGAAGGCATGTTTACAAAGACACAACTACTATCTCAGTACATTTCCTCATGTTTGTGGGGTTTGTCCCCTTGAAGACATTAATTTACCATTAAAAATGCTCATTGCCTAGATGAAGATAGGATTTCTGAAATGTGTTCCCAGATAATACATTCAGGAGGAAAATATGGTTTTCCTCTAATGTGCAGAATGCCAGTCTGAAAGTGATACATTTTCTATTATTGCACATTTCACTAGTCCACAGAAAAGTTAGGATCCTGGCTGGTTTTTCCTCTTTTCATTTCCTGCATGAGATTGTTCTATGCACTACAATTCGAGAATATTAGTCACACAGCCCAGCTTTTGCTAAAATTCTATTTCCTGTCTCCTTTGAGAATGCTAAATAAACCAATCTGTTATGATACAGATATGCAAGGGAAGACCTCAGTCTTGACATCCAAGTTTCCAGCCATTATCAAGTGTGTGGATTAATTTCCTGCCATGTGTAGGACTATCAATACTCTGCTGTGGACGAGGATTGTTTCTAAAAATGTTCGCCTTGAATATTATTATGTTCTCTCTTCCCCCTTCTCTCGGTTTCTGGTTTTCTTTCTTTTCTGACCATTTGGCATTTTGCAGTTCTCTTAAATATATCAATACAAAGCAGCTAATTGTAAGTACTTTCTCTTGTGCATGCAATGGATCATGCCAGCAGTCTGAATGCCAACAGCAGACACAGAAAAGGCACTTAATTCACTGAAGTAAATCAAGAGTTCTGTCAATAATAACAAAACAAGACAATGCAGCAAATCGATATCCATGTTACAGAAGATGGTGCTGGATATGCAGCTCCTTTCAAACAGATAATAACAAATCAGGCTATTTTTAAGGGACTAAAGTGCTTGACCTTGTAACTTTTCATTGGTCACTAAGGTTCACTTTAGGGTTGACTGTATGTTAAATATGAAAATACATGCATATTTATACACACACATGCACACACATAGAACATATTATAGATAGCATTCAAAATATTCTCATAGACCTCTGCTCTGAGTGCCCTTATCCATGTTTCCCATAATGCATACAGATAATCTCAGAAAATTATAGCATATTGTGACTTCAGAAAGTAAACACATGAGGCATTTCTCTCTTTTAAGCTTTCTTGAAATTCTTACTGTGAGTTAAGACTGGTCTTATATGGGTTCACCAGTAATAAACTGAGCCCTTTTGCCTACATTCAGTGCTTTGTCATTCATCAAGATGGTATATTTTCAAAGTCGTCTCTCAGGCATCACTCAAACCTCAGTGACTACCGATGCTTCAGTAATTGACTTACATCTCCACTTGAACTTCCTTAAAGGTTACCATTTCATACATGTAAGCCCTTGGTGTAGTCCTAACCCAGAAAACCTGTATGATAGTTAATCCTTAAAGTCAGTTTACAGTACTAATTCTAAATAATTTTTAAGCAACTAATAACTAGCAAACAACATTTGGTGTTTAAAATCTTACATTTTCATTATTGGATGGAGAGGAAGTTGCCAGCACTTACATTCTTACCAAAGACTCCTTGTCATTCTCATCCACCAGTACAGGTACAGTACAGATTCTGACCATGAATCAACATCCATAATTTCACATTTACTCATATTTTACATTTTTTACTCTTATTTATAAGGGGACACATAAAGATCCAATTGCTCACAGAGGCAGAAGAGTAGGTTAGACTCTTGGATCTTGAGTTACAGGTTTGTTAGTGCTGAGAACTGAACTTACATTCTCTGCCAGAGCAGCAAGCATTGTTAACTACCGAGTCATCTCACTATCCCCCTAAATTTCACTTTTAATAACTTAATAAATATTATCCATTTTGAGTCATTAATTACATCCTTACTTTTGGTGCCATTTTGATTTCATTAGCAGTAATACACTCTTCCTAAACTTTTTCTTTGCATCTATGACAGTTATTTTATGCTCTGATGCTTCAGATCAGAAATGTCAGACTGGAGTTAGGTACTTGTTTTTTAAGACATGGGTTTCTGGAGATTAAGTAAGTACTCATGCCTGCAAAGCAAGCACTATACTGACTGAGTGTCTCCCTAGGCCCAGATTGTCACTGTTTATTTTTCTCCTTAGAACCCTCTTTTAACTCTACCATGTCATATCTGGGATGTCAGACTACTTGATAACAATCCTCATCTGAGATGGTCAAGGACACTTGAATGGCAGAAGAAGAGATATGAAAGCCCTCATTCTCCCTTTCCTGAAATGTTCATCATTTCTTAACTCATGATGTGGCAAAGACAAGGATTGTTATGGACTAGAAAATAAGAATGGAGTTTCCTTGCTGTTGTTGTGGGAGGGCTTGTCCCTATTTCTAAGCTGGTAAGAGGATTCTCCTTGAGAACAAAGAAGAAAAAAGACACTGGAAAAATCTGACTTTCTTGCAGCAAGAATTGACCTAATCAGCACCACAGCCCAGCTTCTGATACACAAACAGGACTCAGGTTCATCTGAACCTAGTCTATAAGGGTGTTCAGGAGAGCCTTTGTCAAGTCTGGACAAATAGCTGTGATCTACTGATATGCTCAATGACTAAACTCTAAGAAATAAAGCATGAAAATAACTTTAAACATTAATCAATATTCAGAGATAAGTTCTGCAAGTTGAAGCAGACAAGAGCAGAGAACATTTATCACACAATCTGTTCTAACTACTGCTCTTTTATTCTCTTGATGTAAATTTTAATATTTTCATTTAAATAAAGAATTCTTGAGATGTTACTGAATTTAATTTTTAACTTTTATAATATCTTACTATGTTTCTCAGATTGACCTAGAACCTGTGACCCTTCTGCCTGAGACCCTGGAGTGCTAAAATTATAGACATGCACCACCAATTTTAGCAAGAATTATAAATCTTTGAAGAGCATTATTTGCCATGCAAATTGAAAAGAAATACCAATGAAACATTGGTAAAAACAACTAGGTGAATATCTAACATTGGCTGTTCCCCTTTGGGATTGTAACACTTCTATTTTTCTCCAAAAATTAGGATTGTAACTTAATATTTTAAGTGATAAAAATAAGAAAGATCAGAAATTTTAGTTTTTAGGTAAAATTATTTAAATTATGAGGCAAATAAAGTGTAATACTTTACTTTTGAAAGGCTAAATAAAGAAATGCAAAAATCTAAAAGAAAGCTCTAAATCAATAATTTGAGAATTCGATTGTCAGCAAGTGACATAATGTGGAGAATAATCACCTCAGTTCATTTTCTATAAGAGTTTTGACAAAGACTCCTTGATTGTACATATCCTTGGGCCCTCTCTTTAAGCTTTAATCTCACTTCAGGATTCTAGGGCTGGACTGAAGGGAGGCACTGGATTTCAATGTCCCTCTCTCACTGTGCCTACATGAAATGTACCTTCTTGCTATGCTTTTACATATGATCCTTTATCTTTTAATGGGATTCTCCAGAATGGAGTCGAAGCTTGGCTCTTTGGGGGACAGACTTTGTGATGAGTGTGGTGGCACAGCTACTCATGCTTAGTTCCTTCAGAAAGAGAGGAAATATGGACTTTTACATTCTTGCTCAGAAATGGTGTAATCTTAGGAAAGTTAAGATGAAATAATTTGCTAATATCTTCAAAATGAGAAAAGTAATGCAAATACAATGCCTCTTATTACCCATAAACTGTAAGGTTTTTGGTATCACATGTGGTTAGTACACCCAAACTTTGCTCTTTCCCTAGATTACTCAAGTGCTTGATTTCCAAAAATACCTCATGACCTAGTTCTGAAAAAAAAAAAAAACAAAAAGATCTTTTCTTTGAGTTCATTATCATGAAGGTAGTTTCACTTTGTATTATGAGATCAGAATTACCTCTATCAAACTCCTCTTTACCAGTAGGTTATAAAAGAATGAGCCATGAAGTCATCTATTAAGTTATAATAAACACTCTAAAATTAAAAAGTAAATGTTGTTAAAAGTTAATAACAATTAGTATTTCTTATAATAAATTGAAGTGATCAAAGACTTTTTTCTATTGTATATAACAAATGAAATTAGATATTTTGCAGGCTTATATTACCACAAATATTTTGTGCAGAGGTTTTATAATATAGCAGAAAGAAATAGCTACTTAGTGAGTACAAAAAAATCAAACGAGAGCAGGCAAAATGTCTCATCACTTGCCAGATAGTCTGATTAACTAAGTTTGCTTTCAGGGACTCACACTGTGGAAAGAAAGAGCCAAGCCCTGCAAATTGTCCTCTGGTTTGTGGCTTTACAAAAGATCAAATGTGAGAAAGGCTGTCAGGTTCTCTCTTTCCCTCCTCTTTCTCTCTCTTCCTCCTTCCACTCCTCCCTTCCTCCTCCCCATCTTCCCACTATCTCTGCATGTGCGTGTGCATGTGTGTGTGTATTTGTGCTGATATTCATAAACATGTGTGCTAGTCAGTGAATCCCAGAGATCCTCCTGTCTCTATCCCTTTGGTACTGGGATTACAATATGCCACCATACCCACTTTAAAAAACATAGATCAAAGGGATGGAACTCAGGTCCTCATACTCACATAAAAATAATAGCTGAGACATCAAGACAGGCCAAGACAACTTGACCTTAAGTCAGCAGTGGATAATTTCTTCATAAGCTATAGCTTCACTGTATTACTAAGGTTTCTGAGGACTGAACAGCGAAGACTAGAGAACAAGATACTGGAAGCAGAGTTGAATATCACCCTTTTAGGGATGGGACCTGGACAAAGAGGGGTCATCATTTGTTGTGATTAATACTGATGGTCAATTTGACAGGATCTAGAATCACAAACAAGTCATCCCTCTAGATATGTCTTTGGTGGAGAGTCTAAATGGAATTAATTAACTAGGGAATATTGCCCCTAAATCTGGGGGGCATCATCCCATGGATTGAGGTCCTATTCTGAATGAAAAGGGGAAGATGAGTTAAACACTTGCATTTATTTTGCTCTGCCTCCCGATTATGGACATAGTATGACGAATTGACTCAAGCTCCTGCCACCAAGGTGTTCCCATCATGAGAACCTTCCTTACTTTATCTGCCTCGATCAGGTATTTTGTCATAGCAAAAAGATAAGTAATAAGTCATCCACCTTACAACCTGCCACCAACTCACAGTGCTCCCATTTGCTCCAGATGGACTCTGTATATTTTGGAAGGTGGGACTCTCTCCAAAGTTAGTGCCTTTAGATAAAAGCTCCAGAAGGGAAATTTGTTCAGGGTGACCTAGTCTTCATTTTGATATTTCTCTATTCATCTCAGATGCATTCATGCCTCTTCTTTGATAAGGGGAGTATTTATAATGCATGTGTATATTTGGGCTTTAATGGGATTCCTGTCTTCCTGATGGAGCAAACATCTTGGGGTTTACTTGTCTGTAGGTTTTGAATAAAACACTCTTAACCAAGAATGCACTCTGCAGAAACTGTTACATAATATGTGATCCCTCATTTAAAAATTCACCATGGAAAACCTTTACCTTGAAGATGAATACATTTCCCATTTATCTGTATCTCAGAAGTGGATCAAACTGGTTCCCACACTCAAATTCTGATAAAAAAAAAAACACTGTTCTAAAACTCATTAAAAAATTAAGACTTAATCCCAGCACTCGGGAGGCAGAGGCAGGTGGATCTTTGTGAGTTTAAGGCCAGCCTGGTCTACAAGAGCTGGTTCCAGGACAGGAACCAAAAAAAGCTACGGAGAAACCCTGTCTTGAAAATCCAAAAAAGAATGGATGAAGAAAGTATGGAATATATACATATTAGAGTACTACTCAGCAGTAAAAAACAAGGACTTCTTGAATTTTGCATGCAAATGGATGGAAATAGAAAACACTATGATGAGTGAGGTAAGCCAGACCCAAAAAGAGGAGCATGGGATGTACTCACTCATATTTGGTTTCTAGCCATAAACAAAGGACATTGAGCCTATAATTAGTGATCCTAGAGAAGCTAAATAAGGAGAACCCAAAGAAAAACATATAGGCATCCTCCTGAACATTAACCTTCATCAGGCGATGAAAGGAGACAGAGACAGAGACCCACATTGGAGCGCCGAACAGAAATCTCAAGGTTCAAATCAGGAGCAGATGGAGAGAGAGCACGAGCAAGGAACTCAGGACCGCGAGGGGTGCACCCTCACACTGAGACAATGGGGATATTCTATTGGGAACGCACCAAGTCCAGCTGGCCTGGCTCTGAAAAAGCCTGGGATAAAACCGGACTCGCTGAACATAGTGGACAATGAGGACTACTGAGAACTCAAGAACAATGGCAATGGGTTTCAGATCCTACTGCACGTACTGGCTTTGTAAGAGCCTAGGCAGTTTGGATGTTCACCTTCCTGGACCTGGATGGAGGTGGGGGTTCCTTGAACTTCCCACAGAGCAGGGAACCCTGATTGCTCTTTGGGCTGACAAGGGAGAGGGACTTGATCTGGGAAGGGGGAGGGAAATGGGAGGCGGTGGCGGGGAAGAGACAGAAATCTTTAATAAAAAAATAAATTTATAAAAAAAAGAAAATCCAAAAAAAGACTTAGTATATATAAAATGAGCCTTAAAAATAGGAACCAAAGCATTTGCCATGTAGTTATGAGGATATGAGGATCCCTAGAAACGTAAATATTGTGTCATGCTGGCCCATCTATGTCCCTTGTGTTTGAAAGGCAGAGATGGTATCCCTTAGGACATTCTGCATAGGTTGACTAGCTGAGTTAGTAAGCTCTGGGCAAAAATGAGAAATACGCCTCTCAATGTGGAAGGTAGAGAGTGATCATGGAAGGCACCTAACACCAACCTCCAGCCTCTATGCATGCACACACATTCTTGTACATATATTTACATATAGAACCCAAAATACCCACTTTGGACAGAGCAAGGGCAAGCAATTCATTACTGCCTGTCGTCTATCTATAATTAGTCACATACAGTCAGAGCTATCTAAAAAAACAAACATAAAGCTAAGGTGGGGGGAGATCAGCTTCTCCCCATCAAGTTTTGCAATGCTTAAACATTATATAGGCACAAGGTCGGCATCCTATTTTACTTGCATATTTGGACTCTGAGAACAGCCTAGAAAGCTGAGAAAACAAACTATTTCTTTGGTTTTCTGGTCACTTCCAGTCTTAGAGCTTAAGTTGGACCATTTGTTTGATGAGTTTATTATTTACACAATATGGTACTGTTGTAATCAACTGGAGAAAATGTAAGATGTCAAGTTCTACCTTGACCACAGAATTTTGGATCATACACTGACTTCTTTATTTTATTGTAAAAGAATATAGTCAATTGCAAGATGGCAAAATTCACATGTAAATTTTTGCATGCATTAAATTGCTATTTGATTTATTGATTAGTATCGTACATAGAATTAGCTGTAAACTTGACACAGTCAAGATTCACCTGAAAGGTACATCAATTAAGTAATGTCTTGATCATGTGAGTCTGTGGACATGTTTGTAAGGGACAGTCTTGATTAACTTAGCTAATGTAAAAGTTCAGGTCACTTCTTGGGCTGTGCAGTCCTGTGATAGGTAAGAAAGCTGGTATCGGTAAATAACTTGGTAGGGAGCCAGCGAGCCAACCAGCCATCAAGAAGCACCCTACATGATTTCCTGTTGTACTTCCTTGGCCATGCATAGCTATAAACAGAGACTGTTTGTTCCCAGCCATCCAAACAAAAATTATCACAGAAACTATATTAATTACAACACTGTTTGGCCAGTGGCTTAGGCATCTTTCTAGCTACCTCTTACATCTTAAATTAACCCATTTCTATTAATCTGTGTATAACCACGAGATTGTGGTTTACCGGAAAACATTCTGGGCATCTTTCTTCTTTGGCAGCTACAAGGAGTCTCTATGACTTCACTTATTCTCTCTCTAAATCTCTTCCAGCCAGGCTATATTATGCCTGCTATAGACCAAAGCAGCTTCTTTATTAACCAATAGTAATAAGACATATTCATGGTATGCAGAGGTGAATCCCACATCCAGTAAAATCTCTGGTTGAAGGTATTGCTATATGGGGTAGCCAACTGGCCTGCCTTCTACTTTCTGCCACGAGTTCACCCAGGGCTGTGACATTGAATTGTAAGAGAAAACAAACTCTTTCATCCCCTAAATTGCTTTGGATCAAGGTGGTTTATTAAGGTAACAGCAGAAAATTGGAATGATTGATAACTAACAAGTTGATCTAGATTAACTACTGTCAACCTGTAGATCACGACACATTGGGGGTCTCATATCAGATATTATGTATATCAGATATTTATATTATAATACATAACAGTGAAAGATTATAGTTATGAAAAGCAACAAAATAATTTTATGTTTGGGGTCACCACAATATGACTTAACTGTATTATATGGTCACAGCATTGGAAAGGTTGAGAATCACTGTTCTAGATAAAAGGATGACTCTTATACATTATAATAATAAATATATTAATTTCTGAGCACAGAATGCAAATGATTATCAAAATCTTAGCAATATTAAACTCTGTTAAATATTTTACCCAAAGTCTACTGGGATATAAATTACACATTTATTTCTAGTGAAATAGAGTGGAATGTACTTCAAATCAGTGATTCCCAGCTTTCTTTAGTGTTCCGAATATATCACCGAGGATAAAGCCATTTGTTAAGCTCGGGAGCTCCACAGTGCATGTCCCCAGGCTGTGCTATTTGTGACTCATGGGAGAACAAGATAACATCTTACTGATAGATATGTATGTTTCTTGCATAGTATTTTTCTTAAGAGGAAAATTATTGTTTCATTCATACAATCTCAGCATTACAAGATAAGCAATTTTCCAGGGAAGAAAAGATTCAAATGAAAGCAAGGAAGCAAAAGATTTAATGACTTAGAAGAGCAATTTGGATGCCGGTGAAATTTTTTTGTGTCCCCTGATGGTCAAGTAAAGATAGAAAATATAAAATACAAATGAATTAGGTAATGATTTAAATTTTAATATCAGGTCATCATAAAAATAGGCGCTAAAATGGCTTTCACTTTATAAAATGAACACATTTCTTGGAGAGCCATATTTTACAAGTTTAGCTTTGTTACTGCTAAGAACAGTCAACTCTCAGGATGAAGACCTTAGTGAAGGGTTTTCTAATTTCTCAAAACATGCAAGAACTGGGGAGGTGGTTCAGTTGTTAAGCTGGGGGCTATACAAGTATGAATACCTGAATTTCATCTTTAAAATCCCAGTTAAAAAACAAGGTGTATTGGTACAGACCTGTGACATCACTGGTGGGGAGAGAGAGGGACAAGAGAACTATGGTTGGCCAGCCACTTTGCTCTAATCTGCAAGCTTTGTGCTCATTAAGAGAACACGTCTCAAAATAATAAGATGAGAGTAACTAAGGATAAGGTTTTTACATGCAAAGCATACATGCACATGTGCAACTCCACATACATACACACATGTACACACACACACACATGCAATATGCACACACACGTACAAAACATATGTAGGCTAATTTGTCCATGAGAACCACATTGCTCTCAGCCCTTGACCTGCTCTCAGACAAACATTTATTTATATAACAACTATCACATTTCTGCTCCTGTTCAAGGGTATTATTTCTAGGAGTAAATTTTTAGAGGAAACATGGAACTTAGAGGTGGTTTAAAACATTTTTCTGCACTTTACGTATTCAGTACTGAAAGTGTAAAATTTAATGTGAAGCTCCATAACTTCTCTTCCCAATGTCTATTCTGACTATACAGAAATTCACTGAGTTGTGTAGACTTCGTGTCTGCTTAATTTGGGGGTATGATTTTATTGATTTGCAAAGCTTTTATAATAGTTTATAAAATAAAAATATAAATACTGTATATGTGAAAAAATATTTCTCCTGTACTTTTTAATCACTTTATTATTGAACAGTCATGCATGTATACAATACATTTTAAGCATTTCACTCCCCACATTCCATCTGCCATCCTTCTCTTCTCCTGATGGAAGCCTGCTTTTCAACAGCTCCTTCTGTACCCCTACTTCCATATCTGTCTGTGTATGGCTAATTGTATTTCATGGGTTTCTACCTTTAGCACAAATGAGAGGAAATTATTTAGAGCAAAAAAACAATCTATCTGTGGTAACACCACCGAAGGAAAAAAAAATACCCCTTACCAATAAGCATTAATTGCTGATTTATCCTCAGAGAGGGGATGAGGTTTCATGGTCCCTTCCCCATCCGTGATGAAATGCTGAGGGGTCCAATATTGTGAATGTTTTATGCAGATGACTTCATGATGATAATGGCCATGTTATGTCATAAAAACATCTTCTTATTGCATAGCTCACCACCCTCTGCTTTTATATTCTTTCTTATCTCTTTTCCTCAATGCTCCCTGTTCCCTGGAAAGGGAGCTAGAGGTTTTTCACTAAGGGCTGAGCCTTTCACCATCACTTTTTCTCATTATACATATTTTTAATGCTGCAATTGTAGGAAGAGAGACTTGACACTGCATGGTTTATGAGTGTTGTACAACTTTTAAAAACTCACAACTTGCCGGGCGGTGGTGGCGCACGCCTTTAATCCCAGCACTCGGGAGGCAGAGGCAGGTGGATCTCTGTGAGTTCGAGACCAGCCTGGTCTACAAGAGCGAGTTCCAGGACAGGCTCCAAAGCCACAGAGAAACCCTGTCTTGAAAAAACAAAAAAACAAAACAAAACAAAACAAAAAAAAAAGAAACCTCACAACTTCATAACCCAATGCTCATCAGGGCAAATAATCAATCCTCTCTTTCTTTCTGTATATTTCTTTTTAATGGGTAGACATTTGGCCAAATGGAATTTTCAAGGTACAATCAGCATTACTAGCAATATGTTTAAAGTATGTGTGTCCCATCCAAAGTACTAACCAGCTCCAGCACTGCTTAGCTTCAGCAATCAGATGAGATCGGCTTCATTTGAGACAACATGATCATAGACTGAAGTTTCTGTTCACATTAGAATTTGAACTAGTTCATCCAATACTTGACAGCATTTAATATATGAGGCAGCTTCCCAATTATTTGTTTACACTTGAATAGTTGGAGTTCATGTTGATACTATAGCAAAAGTTGTATTTTCTTAAAAACTCATTATACCCCCAAAAGTATCAAGTCTGGAAAAATTACCTTTCTGTCTTTCTGCTCTTTATTGTTTGTTTTTTTCCTTTCTGAAACAAATTTTCATAAATCCCAGGCCACCAGCCTTTAAACGATAACTCATTATAAAGCCAAGAATGACCTTGAAATTCTAATACCCTTGGCTTCACTATAGAGAGCTAACACTCAGGCTCCTATATCCACATTCATGTATGCCCTGCTGGTTATTCAACATGGGGTTTCTTATGCTAAGCAAGCTCTCTACCACCTGAGAAACATTCTAATCCCAATCTTAGTAAAGCTGGATAATATCTTGAAGTTCAAATTTTAGAAAAATCCAGAATCATTTACTTGAAAAAATTCTGATATCAATTCTACTGAATACATAAAGTTGGTTTCTTGAAAAATTAGAACTCTCATAGAAAGTCTCAGCCAGAGTTTGATGATTCTAATTGTTTTGTCTTTTGCATATGTAACTGGGACAAAACTGAAAAATAATTTCAGCCTCATAAAGATCTATAAAACATTTGGAAAAGATAAATGCCCAAGCTGGGTATAAATAGCATAGTTAAAATAAAGCTTTTATTGTTTCTCAACTCTCTGTCCATTAATTCTGCAAAAGCTAATTCATCTGGGAGCTGACTATGCTAGCTGGCTAGAGCAGATGATGGGGGAGGGGCACTCAATGGATGTCATTTGTTCGTGGCAACAGTTTTTCAACAGTGGTTATGACTTTGTATAAATTTTAGTCAGCTGTTATCTCCTTATAGATTATTAATCAAACAGAAATTCCAACTGAAGTTTCCCTCAAGATTAAACTTTTACTTTGCATAATTTGCCATTTGTGGTTCATCTCCTGCTGAGATCTCATTGATACGAAAGAAATGTCAGCTTCAGAGTTGGCTTCCCTTACAAATGACACACTCAGCTTTGTGGATTAATGTTAGCAGGGTCCTCTTCTTAGGACAATTAAATGTGAATGAGCTATGTTTCAGAGGCAATCAAGCTGAAATCTCCTCCCTGACGAGATGCATAAGAACAAATGACCTGAAAACTCTGGCCCTGTGCTTTCTTAATACATTCACAGGAATCAAATACCACATTAAAAAGGACTGATACATAAATGAGAGTTTCAGGAAGGAATAGAAGCTATTGTTCCTTGTCAAAATGTATTTCAATTCATCTGATATAATGTCTTAAAATATTTATCATTCAGAAAGGGTTATTGTATTGTCAGTTTAGTTATCTTAAAAGTTATTGAATATGAATTTTGTGCAATTTAGAGTGAGAATAAGTTTCTATTAATCTATCCTCACACTTAACAACCCTAAAATTCTGAATAAAATACCAGAGTTTTGGAAATTGTAGTAAGTATGGGTATTCTTAATGGACATTCAAACTTGCCAGGCAACTGCAGTGAGAAGTCCCTACAGGTTAAGGTGTCTGACACCCTGAGTTGTGACCACATCCTCAGGACCTGTTCTGTGGAAGAAAGAACTGACTCCTCAAGTTGTCCGACCTCCATATGTGTGCCATGGTCCTAGGGCCTCCCTGACACCGCACACACAAATAAATTAATGTAGTAAATTTTGGAAAAAAAAACAACCTTTGTATTATACATTGATTAATAATGATTGGATCTCAAATGTATTAAGGGATCTGTGCACTCCAGCGATGGTCCAGATGAAAAGTATTCTGAGGGTAAAAACCCTGGTGCAGTTGTTTAAACACCATTGTTCCTCACTGGTGAGTGAATGGACTGTGATGTTACTGCTGCTGCCATCCTTGCTGACAATGGTACCAAGTTAGCATTTGCCTTCCCATGTGAAATAAAAATCAATGGCTTTCTAGCTTAAGATTACTGATGCATCCAGATTTACAAATGAACAGGCACTGAGTTCTCAACCTTTCCAGTGTATAGCCAGTCAATGTTCAACTATGTAATTCTTACTGTGTAAGCTGGTCTGACAAACCTTCTATGATACATGATTGCCCCACCACTTCTGTTACTCCAGAGAACCCTGTCTAATAGAGGCTAGTATAGAATTAAGATTTACTCTTAAAGAAGTTATCATGCCAGCATAGACAGGCTAAAAGAAAGACTCCTGGTCATAATAAGTAGCTGAATAACTTCAGAATAAGAAAAGTCACTAACCAGAATATAGTAAAAAAAAAGAAAGACTGAGGAAACAGAAACATTGAGTTGGTATACAAACTTAGATCAGGTTCCTTAGAGATTTTGGGGCTTTCCACAGAAACTGGTAGATGTATAGAGGCTGTCACTGAATCCTCAGTGATGCAGTGTATGCCAAAGTTTGAATCACTACTCACTTGGAGGGACAAGATAGAACAGAGCCCAGAATTTATACAGAAAAGCTCTGTGAACATGTAATATACACTTCAAAGTTAGCTGCCATAGACTTGTATGCTGGCAAGTCCATTAAAAAGTCACATTAGAGTCTTGGTGTACACACCCATTATCCTAGCACTCTCGGAGTGGAGAAAGGAGGATTCTGAGTTTGAAGCAAGCCTAGGTTATATAGTAATTCACAGCCAGTTTCAGCTCTCAGAGAAACTCTATCTCATGAATAAATAAATAAATAAATAAGTGATGATTGCTGGTAAGAAAGCTTTTATACGCTGTCTTAGTTAGGGTTTCTTTTGCTGTGGAGAGACACCGTGACCTTCGCAACAATTTTATATATAAACTCAGGTGGTCAGGCTTGGAACCTCTAACCTCTGAGCCATTTTCTGGGCCCCTCTGTGGTTCTTCAGACAGATTAAGCTTGACCTTGATTCCCTATTGAAACAGTTATTTCACCTCATAGAACATCAGTTCATTCTCTTCGATAGATTGTTTATATATCATTGATAAATATTGAAGACATTATAGTATTATTACAAAAATGCAAATGTACTCTAGTAGTATTGAATTAATCAGTGAAAAAAAAAGAAACTAGAAGGCATAAGGATATGGCTCAGTGTGTAAAGCACTTGCTACACAAGTTTGAGGAGCTAAATCTTTGTCCCAGAATCACTGTGTACACTTTTAGTAGCCACAGTGGGAAACCCACAGACGTGGGGATATCCTGGGTTTGCTGACCAGGCATTCTTACTGAATCCATGGATTTTATGCAAACATAAGGGATCCTGTCTCTCAATATACTGCAAATAAAAATAAAGAAAAACACCAAGACTGGCCTCTAGTCTCTACATGCAGGCCCATAGACATACACACATACATGCACACATCATACCACAAATTCAGAGACTTAAAGCTTCTAATGGTTATTTTCATCTTCAGTGTCCAAATTGATTTCATTTGAAGAAAAAGTTAATGGAACATGAGGATTTACCTTCTTGGGGGGGAGGGGTAGGAGATTTCAGTGGGACCTTAGGCCCAAAGATACTATCCATGAATGAGAGTCCTGCTATCCCACTCAAAGGAAGCCTTGATGAATTGCCTTAATAAAATATGAAAGTACCTCCTCATTTTAGTACTGCTTTTGTTTTAGTGTATCTTTCCAAGATCTCATTTATCTGGATTACACATGTATGAAGCAGAAATTATGTCTGGGTTAATCATGGTAATTTATTACAGTGAAGGCCATTAAAATGTTGGTTAATGGTAATCCTCAATGATTAATTTACTCATTGCTCCACATCTGCTTTGGGGACTTAGGAAATACTCTCTGAATAAATTTACTAACTCATATTCTGCCCCTAGAGCCTTGAAATGATCACCTTTTTTCTTAACTACTCATTTTTATTTAAAAAATATATATAGACTCAAGTAATAGTTGATTTCTAATATGGTTTTACTATAATACCTGCACTAGTATGGATAATTTTAGTATAATTATAGCCCATGGGACATTATAAAGATTAGTGGATGTGTGTTCATAAAGATGGCAACTGTTCATCATATGCCAGGACATAGACTGGTGATTTAAGCATAAGGGAAAGATAAGGAAGGGATAATAGACTAGTATAAGTGAATAGTTAATCACCCAGAATTCTAGATTAAGTTTATTACTTACCTTCCATTAGTAAGAACCTCTTACATGTCAAAGCTCAGAGTTCTAATTTCTGACCTAGATAATTTTTACTTAGATCAAGTGTAGCCTTTTAAACAGACAGTAAGCCCATACAAACTCACACCTCAACACTGGAAAAAGAAATGAGAATGGTGTGGGTGCCAGAGCAATAACAACAAAACTTCCTTAGTTTCTGGAAGAAGAATCTCAGGTAGCCCGAGTTAACCTTGAACTCATTTGTATTCAAGGTGATCTCAAATTCATATTTTTCTCAGCTGACCACGGTAATATCATTTTGCTTAATATGACTCCATTTTCTGCTCTTCACCCAATAGCTGACCACTAATCATATTCTTGCCAATCCATAACTACTGCTTTCAGACAGACAATGGTTTTAATAAACTAAATCAATGAGTCATTTTTTATTGATTTTTATTGAGCTCTACATTTTTCTCTGCTCCCCTCCCTGCCCCTTCCTTCAACCCTCCTTTAAGGTCCCCGTGTTCCCAATTTATTCAGGGGATCTTTTTCTACTTCCCATGTAGATTAGATCTATATAAGTCTCTCTTAGTGTCCTCATTGTTGTCTAAGTTCTCTGGGATTGTGATTTTTAAGCTGGTTTTCTTTGCTTTATGTTTAAAAACCACATATGAGTGAGTACATGTGATAATTGTCTTCATGTGTCTGTGTTAATAATGTTTTCTAGCTCCATCCATTTTCCTGAAAAATACAAGATGCTGTTATTTTTTTCTGCTGTTTAGTACTACATTGTGTAAATGTACTACATTTTCCTTATTCATTCTTCAATCAAGGGATATTTAGGCTATTTCCAGGTTCTGGCTATGACAACCAATGCTGCTATGAAAATAGTTGAGCATATGTCCTTGTGGCATGATTGAGCATCCTTTGGATATATACCCAAAAGTGGTATTACTGGGTTTGTGAGGAAGCTTGTTTTCTAATGTTCTGAGAAATCACTAAACAGACATCCAAAGGGGATATACCAGCTTGCATTTTTACCAATAATGCAGAAGTGTTCCCTTTTCCCCACAACCTTTTCAGCATAATCTGTAATCAGTGTTTTTGATCTTGGTCATTGTTATGAGAACCTTCTGCCACCACGCCTGGTCCTTGTGGGGCCTTATGAAGCCTATCCTGCCTCTCTCCAAGCCCAGAGTCTTTTTTTGAATGTGGTAGCTCTTGACTATCAGCAAAAAAAGGACTCTTACTCTGGCCATCATTGAATGGCACTCTTCTATGTTTTGTGTGTGTAGGACATCTCCACATCCTGGCTGCTAGGTTGTGCATAATTATGCCTGGTTTATAATGTGCTGACACCAAACCCAGGACTTCTACACACTAGACAACTACTCAAAGCCACAGCACCAACTTGATCATTACACTTTTTCTAAAAGATAGCACACATTAAGCTTTGATAGCTATGTATGGACTCTATTAAATTATCATTCTTTCCACTTCCATCTACCCTTCCTTTTGTTTCTTTCCCTTCCATCCTTTAGTTCTTACCTCTATTTCCCTTTTCTCTTTGCTTCCTTTCCCCTATCCCCTTTCTTCCCTTCCTTCCATTATCTACCCTTTTCCCTCCCCCATTCCCTCCATCCACAGTTAAAATTGCTATAATTATTTCAGCTTGCATAAGGAAAAATGAAATCAAACAATCATCCTGATTTGACAGATGCGATATTTTTCTTTTACCATTTTATACTTTGTGGCAAAAGTTTTGGATAGAATTTTCTCTGAGCATGGGAAAGCTCTATTCTGTGAAATCCATTACAGTACTTATAGTGAGCTAAGCCACTCAGTACCTAAAACTCAACTAGTACAATGTAGATAATCAGATTGGACACCTATTTATCTTTTGTATAATTCAAATTTAATTACAGACATCACTTCTCCAACCCCTGTCCTTATCTCATGGTTCAATATCAAGTGTAGCCTTTGGCTTGCCAGAATGCAGTGATTTCACATAGGTGCTTGCTCTTGATTAAATTGTTTTCCTCTCCTCCTCCGACTCTTCCTTTTAGTCTTTCTCTCCCTCTCCATCTTTCTTCCCCTCTGTTCTTCTTCCTCTTCCTCTTTCTCTTCTTCCTGTTCCTTTGCTTGCTTCTCCTCATACTCTTCTGAATATTTCTCTTTTTCCTCCCTCCTCCCCCTCTGCCTTTGCATTTCCTTTTACACATCCCCACTATGACCTGAAATCAGGCTTGGAACTCATAATCCTCCTTCTTGCTGATTGTTTTTTTCCTTAAACGACATTTTTTTTTCTGTGTACTGTAACTCATGTCTGGACATCCTGACGGCCATCCTATTGTCATGTGTGATTTCTGAGGTCTCTGTCAATCCCTATATATGCTGTAGTTACTGACCAAATTGAAGATTAGGAGAGAACTTGACATAAAGCATGAGGCCTGTAACAAACACTATTGAGTGATAGCTTGGAGGTTTAGTTCCCAAATGTTCTGTAGTCAAACTCCAGAAAGAGCTAGAAAAACCCACCTTCTTAAGAATACTTACATACCCTCATCAACTGCCAAAATAAGTTGTATTAGAGCTCTTTACCCAACCTTTGAAAGCCTTAAATATGTATACTTGTTTCTGGAACATTGTTAGCACCTTACTGAATATCAAAGTGCTGCTTAGGGTCTAAGTGCTTGGGGGCAAGAATGGCTCTCACAGGGAAGCACTGTGGTGTGGTCACCTGCAAACTAAGGAGATGTCACTTAGTGTTTCACTTCATGTGTCTATCAGGTATCAGGAATTAGAGAAGCTCAACAGAGATGAACAAAGTTAACCAGGATTTTAAGATATGCTTTTAATATTTGCCTTATGCCACTTCTAAAAGCTGTGTAGTTTTTAGAAGCCTTGGTAAGGAGTAGTGGTTTATTGGTGTGTTTTTTTTTCTTTTTTTCCCAAGCAGGTGTGTACACATGATTGAAAGTTTTCTTTTCATTTATCTTCATGCATGACTGTCTGCTGTAGGTCTCTGTCCCATGAAGACCAACAGGGAATGTCATGTCTCTGGAACTTCAGTTATAGGCAGTTGTGAGCCCCCCAATGTACTGTTGGAAACCGGATTTTCTAGAAAAGCAGCACTTGCTTGTAGATGCCGAGGCATCTCTCCAGTCCCTCCACAAGATTTTCTTTCAGAGTCAGTTTTCATATCTATGTTAATAGTCCTCAGTGATGTCTATCAATGTGTGCCCAGAAAACTCTTGCATCAGAATTAGGCAGTAGTGGAACACAAAGACCAAGGTCTGGGAACTCATCATGATGAGTCAGAGCCCATTCTTAACACCTACCACTCTTATTCTAGGATATGAACTTTGCTTTGTCTTTCCTGTAAAATATGACTAACAAAGACATAGAGTTTCATGACTTGAAATAAGTTGACATTTATGAAATGCTTATAAACATGTCTGATGAATAACAAACACTGAGTAATTGATTGAATAATTAAAATTACTTGGAGTGTAAAACAAGGTGTGATTCGGCGCCAGTTCTCTATCCCACTCAAAATCAAATGGACTAGAATCTCTCTCTCTCTCTCTCTCTCTCTCTCTCTCTCTCTCACACACACACACACACACACACACGCACACACTTTTGTGTGTATGTATATGTGTTTGTTCTGACATTCATGTTTGTGAATGTGGATGTGTGGACCACAGTGTATATGTGGAAGAGAGAGGACAACCTTGGCTGCCAATCTTCACCTACGTTGCTTGAATATTGGTCCATTATTATCTGCTGTGTACTCCAAACTAGCCAGCCCACGAACTTCTAAGGATTCTCTCATTTGCCTCTTAGGTCTCTCTCTGCTGAAACAGTGGTATCACAATCACTCATGCTGTGGCACCAGGTTCTATGTGGATTCTGGGAACTCAAACTCAGGTCCCCACATTTACACCACAAGTATTTTTTATCCACTGAACCATATCCTCAGCCTGAATCTCTCGTCTCTGTAGCATCTCAAGTTCTTCAGACACTTCAGGACTGCCAGGTTTTAAGGCCACTGTTTTGTTTTTTTTTTGTTTTTTTTTTTGTTTTTTTTTTTTGTTTTTTCTATTTTTTTTATTGAGAAAAGGAAAAAAAAAACAAGCCTCCACCTCCTACCCGCCTCCCATTTCCCTCCCCCTCCTCCCACCTTTCCCCCCCTCCTCCAACCCTTCTCTCCCTCCCCCCACTCCTCTCTCCCTCCCTCTCCAGTCCAATGGGCAGTCAGGGTTCCCTGCCCTGTGGTAAGTCCTAGGTCCTCCCCCCTCCGTCTGTATTTAGGAAGGTGAACATCCAAACTGGCTAGGCTCCCGCAAAGCCAGCACATTAAGTAGGATCAAAACCCCGTGCCATTGTCCTTAGCTTCTCATCAGTCCTCATTGTTTGCCATGTTCAGAGAGACCAGATATATCCCATGCGTTTTATTAGGATCCCTTATGAACTGAATCCGTTGGTGTGGTTAATATAGAAAATTCCTTCCTACTGAACAAGTTAGAGCCTTAGGGTGGTAAAAACTCCAAATCCGTATAGGAGATCCCTGCCCTCCACTCAGATTAAATTAATTAGTAAAGCTTGTTTCTATAGTGGTTAGTGTCGCAAAATGGTGGATCTCAATACACAGCTTTTTTTTCTCAGCTTGTAACTAGGTAGTTTTTTTTCCCCCTATGATCAGATTCTCCAGGATAGTGAGAGATTTCTACCTATATATTTATATAACTAAAACTTGTATATAACTGGGACTACTGATACTTTGGGATACAACTCTTTTCCTGAAAAGCCACTGCATACTCTATCCAGGAAAAGAAAAACTCTGATATAAAAATACAGCTTCAAATTTTTTTCAGGGAAAAATAATGCCAGTTGTGTATGATGATTTTTACAGTATATATTTTAATTCCAGAAGGAAATTTAGAAGTGCTGTGAAGTCTGTGAATATTTATTTTGTCATTAGAGTCAATTTTCACAGCTGCAATGGATGACTTTACATAACACAAAAAACAGAACCATAGGGGCCAGAGGAATGACTCAGGAGTTAGGAGCACTTGGTGCTCTTACAGAAGACCCCGGTTGAATTCCCAGCAAACACATGACAGTTCCCAGTTATCTGCAACTCCAGTTCCACAGGAACTGCTCTCATTACCTCCTCAGGCAAAAGGCATGCACATCATACAAAGACATACATGCAGACAAAACATCCATACACATAAAGTATATATGAAGTAAATAAATCCTATATTCCCAGCGCTTGGGAGGCAGAGGCAGGCAGATCTCTATGAATTTGAGGCTAGCTTCATCTACAGAGTGAGTTTTAAGATAGGTGCCAAAGCTACACAGAGAAACCGTGTCTTGGCAAAAAGAATAAATAAATAATATTTTAAGTGGTAGTATAATATGGATCAGATTTTCACATGTAAGGGGTCAAAAATTCAAAAAATCAGAAGTACCCATTCCAGTTGTTGTTTAGTCAAAGTTAAGATTCTGAGACCTGTCACAGTTTAAGGACTCTATAACACCAGAACCTCTAAAAAACTTCCAGAAAAAAATAGGCATTTAGTTTTTCATTTATTGCTTATTTTTAAGGTCTCTTTTGAATTTGTATATATGTGTAGTGGGAGGGGAATGTGGTTTTGTTATCTGCAGGGGCTGATCCCTTCTAACTAGCAATACAGGGCTTTTGAGCTACCCTAATATTGATCCTAGGAGTAAATGGGAGCCCTATAAAGAGTGGCAACCACTCTTCACTACTGAAACATCTCTCCAGACAGCATTTGCTTTTATATCGATGAACGTTTTTATATATGACAGTTAAAGGTTTTATAATCCAAAAGTATTGAATTTTACAGTGAACTGGAGTTCCCAGTTTCATAGTAACAATAACTGTGGGCTGACCTGCATTCTCCCCGGTCCACAGGTTGAAGCTTGACCTAGTGCTCAAGTTTTGTTTCTTTTACTGTAGTAAAATATCCCAACTAAAAGCAACTCATGAAGAAAGAGTTTATTTGGATTGCAGTTCATTATATAGTCTATCCTAATGGGGATGTCAAGGCAAGACATTATTAAACCCACAATCAAGAACAGACAGATGAGAAAGTCGCCCACTGTGTGCTTGCTTGCCTTTTATATTCAACTAACTTTTTTCACTCTTGTACAGTTCAGTGCTCAATATATCGGATGGTCCTGCTCATGGACTGGGTCAGATAACAAGACGGTTCTCCACACACACTTTCCACGGTGAACCTGATCTGGATAATTCCTCATTAAGACTCTTTTCAGTAATTCTGATTTTTGTCAAGTTGATCGTTAAAACCAATCAGCATTTGTAATTCCCAATGTGTGTGTACTGGGAAACTGAAGGCGTAAGTCACTAACAATGCCACACCAGTTTGGAATTATGATTAATAGGGTGATATTTATTTAAAGGGGAAAAAACTTACAGATCTCCGTCCCAGACAACAGCCCTCTGCGCAACCAGGAAGGGAGTCTAGTCGCCAGCAAAGCAGGAAGTGAAGAGAGAGAGAAGAGGGAAGTGGCCGCTTTTTTAAAGGGAGAGAGACCTCGCCCCAATGGGCTGGTATCTCAGCGGCTATAGGCTGGAGGAGCGGAAGGAACTCCTGCAACAGGAAACTGTTTCTTTAAAGAGACTGTTAGTAAGTTCTAAGACAGAAAGTCTAGTTCATCCTCCTCTTTGTATTGTTTCATGATCTTATTGTCCTGTGTGGTTTTCTTGAGTCTCCATCTTCAAGGAACTTGGCTTTCTGGATTCATGGGAACAGGAAGACTTTAGACATTGTCTCTCAGTGCACTGCCTATAAATACAGTACCTGTCTGTGTACCACCTCTCACTACATTGCCTCTTATTCCACTGTTTCTCAGTATGTTACCTGTCAATACCGTGCCTGTCAGTCCACTTCCTCTCAACACAGTGGCTGTCTGTGCACTGCCTCTCAGTACACTGCTTTTCATCTTGGCCACTGTAAAGAAACTGAGGCACCCTCAGTGGGCAGGATCAGATTCTGGTAAGTGGGATCGAACTTTTCCTTGTCATATAACTTTTAGAGCTTGGGAACACTGTAGGCCTTATGCAAACTCCTCATACCTTTGGGGGTAGCACTCCGGTTGGAGAAAAGTATAGCAATGCTTGTTTTCAATCTAACCTCCCTCATAGCATTTTCATGAAAACATCATGCATGCAATTTGCTGACACTGCAAAATCCAGAATCTGCTAGCCGTGGCCCCCGAGAAAGAAGCATTAAGGAGAGTGATAACTTGTGCTTAGCCTCTATTAGAGTTCTTTACTAGAAATCTGAATCTTTCTTCTCCATGTATTCATTAAGATTGTGCTGTGAACTTGTCAGAATTCTGTGTCCACCAAACACCCACGCACACAAGTCATGGTCATGAAAGACTGCCTGTTGCGGGAGGTCCTTCCGCTCCTCCAGCCTATAGCCGCTGAGATACCCGCCCATTGGGGCGTGGTCTCTCTCCCTTTAAAAAAGCG
>NC_022013.1:7122075-7174438 GCF_000317375.1 Microtus ochrogaster | reverse complement strand
ACAGAGGGCTGACGGTGATCTGTAAGTTTTTTCCCCTTTAAATAAATACTACCCTGTTAATTATAATTCCAAACTGCTGTGGCATCGTTTGTGACTTACGTCTACAACTGCCTTATGCTGCTCTCAGTGTGGAAATTTCCATGCATCTCCTGTGTTCTTTACAGTGATGGTGCAGTATCAGCATTTTGCCCAAATGATATAAGGAGATGAGGGTCTTTAGAGACCCTCCTGTTGTCTCTCTATATTCTGGTGACACATTTAGAAAAGCCGACTGGCTTTAAACAGTACAGATCCATTTTCTTGTAGTCAGAAATCCAACAAACATTTCACTGAGCTAATGTCAAACTGTCAATGGGGAGGATTCCTGTGTGACGCCAAGAAAGCTCTCTTCCTATTGTTACAGTTAACATTAAAAACTCATGCAGGAAAATCTTCCCTTCTGGTCAAGAGAATGGAATCCCTGGCCTGGGTAGAGAACTAAGAGTTCAGTAGGGCAGGTCAGTGACCTGGCAAAGGGGTCACCCCTCAGAAAGACGAATCCTCCTTAAGTCATGCTGAAGACATAGTGGGGGGAATAATTATCTCCTTAACCACATAATGTATTTCTCCTTCCCAGAGTCTTACTCCGTTCAGTGGTTCACAGAGGTGCAACCATGCAACTTTAGAAATACAAACAATGTTTTTGAATTACCCACAAAATTTTTAACTTTTTTGGTTCTTTCTATTTCTATTCTAAGCATGATTTTGGTAACACTTTGGCATTTTATTCTTCCTCAAAATTCCTCTGCTCACTTTGTAACTGTTTGCCTGTTCCATGAGTGGCTTATGTTTAATTCAAAAGGCATGACTTTTTCCTCTTTTTCTTCTCCATGCTCCTCCTTTGAGCAGTTGCTAAGATGTGCAGCTCAATGCCTCCAATCTTTTCTTTAAAATGATAAAATAAATTATCTTAAGCTTCCTTCTGAACTTGTTCTTAAATTCTTTTATCAA
Source organism: Microtus ochrogaster (assembly GCF_000317375.1). Lineage (NCBI taxonomy): Eukaryota > Metazoa > Chordata > Mammalia > Rodentia > Cricetidae > Microtus > Microtus ochrogaster. The sequence continues at coordinate 7,173,448 of NC_022013.1, read as the reverse complement.
CAGAAAAATTTCAAAGAGAACCTGAATTTCCCCAGCAGTGTTATTATTTAGATCATGTGCAGAATTGAGCTACTAATTATTTCAATAGTAAGGCACTCTTTATCTTTGTTAACTATTAGCTTGCTTTTGGAATTGTGAGGGTCAGAGCCTGTGCTCTGGAAGCTTCCAGGCCTAGTCACCCTTCCTCAAAATTACAATGGAGAAGGCAGGTAAATTAGAGTTTCTATTGCTGTGAAGAGACACAATTGCCACAGCCACTCTTATGAAGGAAACTATTTAACTGGAGCTGGCCTAAAGTTTAAAAGGTTTAGTTCGTTATTATCATGGTGAGAAGCATGGCAGCATGTAAGAAATACAGTGCTGGAGAAGAAGATGAGGCATCTATAACTTCATCCACAGCCAACAGGAAGTGAACAGAGTCCCACACTGGGTACAACTTGAGCATATAAGACCTCAAGACCTGCCCCTATAGTGATATATTTTCTCCAACATGGCCACACCGACTCTAACAAGGCCATATCTCCTAAAGTGACACACCTTATAGGTCAAGCATTTAAATACATGAGTTTATGGGAGTTATTCCTATTTAAACTATCATAGAAGATTTACTCAATGTTGCCATCTTTCAGAAGGGAAGCAAAGAAGTCCAGTGATCACTTTCCCCCATCCTTGGTGGCTTAGTAGAGGTATAAGTTCAGATAGAAGGTAATATAACTAAAACATGGTCACAGTGTGGTCCCACCCATCGTTATTCTCCCTACTTCAGTCTATCCTACAGTCTTTTCTTCTAGGAGACAAGCTCCCTTTCTGGTTGACATCAGGGACACTGTTTTGTCCTTTCCCCAGTGAGATAATTGTGGAAGAAAGCCAATTTCTTCACATCTGCTTTCTTAGTGGTGTGATAACCAATGGGAAAAGCACAAGCAGCCATTTTGAATATCTTCAATCCTGCCTGGACCAGCTGAAGGCATCTCCCAGATTACCTCTGGGCCATTCACTAACTGGTTCATGTTGAGCTTTCTTGTCATATGTAGTAATAGGAGCAGCGGGGCTGCGTCCCCAGCACCCCGCTGCCCGCAAGGCTAGCTTTACTAGAAATAATTACACGGACACTGTATTCTTTTAATCACTGCTTGGCCCATTCTCTTCTAGGCTAACTCTCACACCTGGACTAGCCCATTTCTAATCATCTGTGTGTAGCACCCCAAGGTGCGCTTACCGGGAAGATTCTAGCCTACATCCATCCTGGGTCAGAGCTTCATCGTGTGTGCCTCAGAGAGCAGAGCTCTCGCCTCTGCCCGCAAGAGTGGAGCATCTCGTGTCTCTCTGAGGCGTCTGCCCCTAAGAGGAGAGCTGTCGAGTCTCTGAGCTCACTTCCTCTTCCTCCCAGAGTCTGTTCTGTTTACTCCTCCCATCTATGTTTTAACCTATCAGGGCAAGCAGCTTCTTTATTTAATTAACCAATGACCTTTCTCCATCAGTCATATCTCTTTGAATTTTTTTCTATGTTCTGCAGCCGTATTTGTTGTTTTTGTTATCATGCTCAACCTCCTTAGTGATCAGGGAACTGCAAATCAAAACAACTTTGAGATATCATCTTACACCTGTCAGAATGGCTAAAATCAAAAACAGCAATGATAGCCTCTGCTGGAGAGGTTGTGGAGGAAGGGGTTCCCTCATCCATTGCTGGTGGGAATGCAAACTTGTGCAACCACCTTGGAAAGCAGTGTTTCGGTTTCTCAGGAAATTCGGGATCAACCTAGCAATACCACTCTTGGGAATATACCCAAGAGATGCCCAATCATATGACAAGGGCATTTGTTCAACTATGTTCATAGCAGCATTATTTGTAATAGCCAGAACCTGGAAACAGCCTAGATGTCCTTCAATGGAAGAATGGATGAAGAAAGTGTGGAATATATACACATTAGAGTACTACTCAGCGGTAAAAAACAATGACTTCTCGAATTTTGCATGCAAATGGATGGAAATAGAAAATACTATCCTGAGTGAGGTAACCCAGACCCAAAAAGATGAACATGGGATGTACTCACTCATAATTGGTTTCTAGCTACAAATAAAGGTCAGTGAGTCTATAAAAAAAATTGAAACATTCCTCCTCAAAGGCAGGAGAATAGTTTGTGTAACCCACAGAGCTCAGGAAGTTTAGAAAGTCCAAGATTCACAAGTCCCCATCCTCAAAGTTTCATAAGTAGTAAAGATACAGAAAAGTGTAGACCCTCTTCAGTGGCCCTGCCTACAAGTTGTACAAGGGATGTGGCTTCTGTGAATCACCACCAATTCTGGGGTGGGCTTTCCAATAATTCAGCTGCTTTTAAGGAACCTATGCTCCTGAAAGGAACCCTGATAAACTTACTGGTATATAAGCTAGGCTTGTGTTTAATTTTCATCAATCTGTCAATGCTGACTTATATGGGATTGACAAGTATTCGTTCATGTTCCCATGAAAAAACCCACACCACATTCTTTTCCATCCTTTACCCGACTCTGTTCTTTCTGTTTATGGATTAACTGGTTTTCAGTTTTAATTACCTTTACCATAAATCATATTTACTAGTTTGGGGGATTATGGTGTGGTCATATTAGGGATTAGCCTTTCTACCACAATCATTTAACATGGACAATTAGCAGGTAGGTCTTATGTACATGAGTTCTGAGACTGATTCAGGAAGCTCTGAGCACAAATTGAATTCAGCCAGTGAGCTGGGACTTCCTGGGGAAGTGACATACTCTGAGGGAGACCATGTGTACAAAGAAAAAACAAATTTGGTCCTTCAGGTATAAGAGCCATAAATGCAAAGGAGCCCTGGGCTCTTCTACTTGACATTAATAATGGTGACAGGAAGTGTCTCTAGAGAATGCTAGCTCTACACACTTGAAACCCTTCTCAAGTTTAAACTCTAAAGCAGACTGAGCCTTCATTTTTCAATAATGAAGTTTAAAGCTGAATTGCATGCAATAAATCAAAACTAAATATACAAAGTATGAGAAAAGTTTTTCCTATCTCTTAGTGGAATTTCCTATTTATTTTGTTGGCTTACATTAATTATATGGAGTAAGGGATTGTGTCAAGACATTTCCATATGTATTTGTAATGCATGCTCAGGAAGCAGGGCAGGAGGATCAGAAAGAAGCTCAAGGTCATCCTTAACTACATAGAAAGTATTGGAGTACATGAGATACTGCTCCAAAAAATAAAGATAATAAAATTGCATTACAATTTTTAAAATAAAACATTATTAAAATATAAAAATAAGAATTAATAACTAATATAACTAATAGGAAAAGATGTTTTGATTGCATTCATTCTCATTCACATCTTTCATCTCATTTCCACTCTTGCTTTTCCTCTTCCTCTTTTGAATCAGTAAAGATCTTTTATTTTCATGAGATATGTACGAATAAATATATGAGACACAGTTTCTTTGTGTTTTTGGTATAACCTTCACTCTCCTAGTGGCTCTATAGACCAAGTTAACCTCAAACTCACAGAGATAGACCTGCTTCTACCTTCTGAGTGCTGGGATTAAAATTATGCATCATTACTACCCAGTGTAAATAATTTTATATTTGTTTTCCTGTCTATTAAACCTATAAACAACAATCCCAGAGAACTTAGACAACAATGAGGACCGTAAGAGAGACATACATAGATCTAATCTACATGGGAAATAGAAAATGACAAGATCTCCTGAGTAAATTGGGAGCACGGAGACCTTGGGAGAGGGTTGAAGGGGAGGGGAGAGGCAGGGAGAGGAGTAGAGAAAAATGTAGAGCTCAATAAAAAGCAATAAAAAAAAGTTTGAAGGAAGAGGTGGAACTTGCCATGAATCACACTGCTCCAGCTGTGCAGCCCCTGCTCTTGGTATCAAAGCATATATATATATATATATATATATATATATATATATATATATATATATATATATATATTTCTCAAGCTCTTCTTATACAGCAGAAAAGATAAGAAGTAGCAAGTGGAGGGCTTTTTCCCTAATTTCATGGTTAATTTTCTAGAGTAAATTTAAGAGTATTTTAAAATAAACATGAAGGGGCCTGGGGATGCAGATCAGTTGGCACATTGTTTGCCTAGCATAAACAAATTCCTGGGTTAGATTTTCAACACTGCATAAACCAGGAGCTGTAGGTCATACCTACAATCTTAACTCTGGGGAGACGGATGTAGGAGAGTCAGTAGTTCAAGATCATCCTAAACTACATAAGAAAATAGTGGCTAGGATGCATTATATGAGGTAGTATTGAAAGAGAAAAATAATAAAAAGCAAATGAATAAATAAATAGAATGAATAAGTAGAGGGTAAATGTACTTTTGAGTTGTATCACCTCTCACAAATTCCACAAAAAAAGTTCAACTTACTTTGTAAACACTTGACATAAACCTTTTATTAGTCCATTCTCTCCAAACCTCATGAGCCCAGTGATAGCCACAAACTGGGTTTTCTATAGCACGTAAATATACCTCCACAGCAATCTTCCTACAGAGAGCAATGGGGCCAAGTTGACTCTGCAAGCAACTCCTGGACATCATTTGAAGTAAAGATTGTACTACTTAATGTATATTCACTCAATAAATATTTATCAGTGACTAGAATATCCCAAACTCTTCCAGTTTTTGTTTAAAATCTGAGATAGTCCCTACCTTTAATGAGCTATTTACCTAACTAAGTAAGTAAGCCCTTTATGAAGCAGACAATTATCTGTGCGGAATTACAAAAACATAGACATATAAGCCCAGAATAGAGTTAAATCAGCATGTTTAGGAAAGTTTTCATGAAGATACAATAAATAGACTTATGACACCAAACATGTGGAAATCAAGATGGTGCTCAACTAAAAGCTTCACCCTTTTAGCTAGTATTTTATTGTTCTGGAAGTAAGTAATTATCAATATAAAATCTCCATGGTCCATAAGGTTACAATACACAGTGACATTCCAATAAGGTAGAGTTACTAGAGCAATAGTGGCATAAATGTTATGGGAGTAACCAAGCACCTTTTGGTTGGATTAGAACTTTGCTCCACCAGTTAGAAGCCATATCTGACACTATTAATGAGGTCAAGACTCTCAAACTACATAGGTCATGAACCCATGGGGGAAGAAAACTTACTACTATTACTCTGGCAAATGAAAATAGCCAAAAATTGACTCCTAATGACATGTGATTATATCCATAGGTCAGTGCCTTATTCAATCATCATTAGAGAAAATTCTTGTAATAGATGGTAATTAACCCAGACAAAGACCCGTAAGTGTACAACACACAGAGAGTGAAAGACTATGGATCACTCAGCTATTAGTGGGATATCTGTGTTACACTGCTCCCTCAGGACTCAGAGATCTATGTAGAAGAGGTATCTGAAAGATTGGAAGGGCCAGAAATGGCAAATGACTTCAAGGAACAGCATTTTCCAGACATAACAGAAATGGTACATTCACAGAATGAATTCACAGGGACTATAGTACCTGTAAATCCTACACAAGTTCAAAAGAGACAAAATCCAGCACTAGTGAATGTCTAGGTGAAACTAGACATAAACTCTTACTCAAAATCTAGAAGATTTTTGCAATTGATACCTGCTGAGGGAAGGGGGAAAATCAATGTTCTTCTGCATGGTGTCCCCAGATATATTAACCATATCACAGGGAAAGTAGCATGCTCAGAAAGAGCTGGCTAATACAAAGGAACTTTATGCTTTTTGTTTTTTTCATTTATTTTGCAGAATATGTATATGTGTGTGTGCACACTTGCTATTTTTGAGTGCTTTCGTTTTTTTCTTGTCCTTTTTTAAAACTAGTTTCACATTTTCCTCCTTTTTAAAAAATGTATTCTCCCATACAATACATCCCAACCACAGCCTCCTCTTCATCTACTCCTCACAGTCCTGCCCCATCCCTGCCACCAGATCCACTGTTCCTCTGTTTCTCATCTGTAAAGAGCAGGCAACCCAGGGATAGCTATTGAACATGGCATAACTAGGTACAATAAGATTAGTCACATACCTTCATATCAGATCTGGAGGAGACAACCCAGTAGGTGGAAAAGAGTCCCAAGAGCAGAAAAAGGAGTCAGAGACACCCCACCTCAAATGTTAGGAGTCACACAAAATCCCCATAATAAACAACTGCAAGTCGAGCCAGTCTTTTCTTTAAGAGAGGAAGAACATGAAATGGGTAGGTAAGGGGAAATCTGGGAAGCTTGGGTAAGTAAAAAATATTATTAAAATATATTTTATGAACAATTTGAAAGTAAGTAAAAAGGAAAGCCTTCATGAGAAAAATGAGCTTTCAATTAAATGTTGGTAAGTCAGTGGAAGATATTCTAGAAGGTGATGAGGAGAGCTGTCTGAGTCTGTGGAAGGAACTAAACCGGAAGCCACAGAAATGGTGTCTTATAGTATGGTGGGAGCAAAAAGGTTATGAAAAGATTCATACCTACTTATTTACATGACATGTATGTCAAATAAACATATGGAGACAATAAAAAATAGAGTGGGTGGAAAAAAATATGGACAATGATTTTTATAATTTTCTTTGTGTGTGTGTGTGTGTGTGTGTGTGTGTGTGTGTGTGTGTGTGGTGTGTGCTTATGCATAAATGTGTGAATGTTCCTTCCTATGTGTATGAGTGTAGCTGAGTGTGTGCCTGTGGTAGCCTGAGGTTGTTACTGAGATTTCTTCTCTGGTTGTTTTCTACCTACTCTTTTTGACATAGAGTCTATCACTTGAATCTAAAGCTTGCACATTTGGCTACTCTCATTAACCAATTTTCTCTGAAGATCTTGTCTCCTTTGGAGAAGGCTGAGATTACAAAAGGCTACTGCTTCTACAAAGCATTTATAGTTCTAGGGATCTGAACTCTGGTTCTCTTTTGTGCAGCAAGCTTTAATTATTGAGTCATATTCTCATACTCTTGTGCCAGTAGGTTTAAAAATGTGTATTGATATTTTTAGAGAGAGTCGCATTCACGGAAAATGAGTGCAAGTCAATCATAAAAATAAGAAGTCTGTCAGAACTTTGAGTAGAGGTGAGTAAAACTGTAACTGTTGACACAAGAATGAAGTCATTAAACAGACATGTCTGCCTTTCCGTAGATCTCAGACTGTTGAAACAATGGCGTACAAGGAGCTAGAATTTTCTTAGAAATTTTAATTTAGAAAGAGGAAGACTGAATGGACCACAAGGAAGCTGAGGTTTCCCTAGAAATCTCAACTTAGAGAGGTAAAGGCTGACACTTAGTTCTAGTCCAGGGAGCTCAGTTCTGGACAACTTTTCAAACCAACTTACAGGAAAAGATGGAGTCTGGATAATAGATGGGCCAGGGATGGGTGGGACCACACCTTGACCAGCATCATTTAGCTATGTACACCTCATGTCCTCTATTCAAAACTTAGTCCTTGAAGCTGGGCATAGGTATATCATGTTGTACATTTGACAAGCAAGTCTGAAGATTTTTAAAGAGATAACTTGTCCCACTGACAATGTTAAATCCAGGAAATGAGTCATGGAAGAGGATTGCATCAGAATAAAAGTTATAAGGCTGGAAATGTACCTAATTAAAAAGCACGGAGTATCTTGCACCTGTATTTTTCTTCCTATAGTATTTATGCAAAGCTAAAGTGGGTGTTCAAGATAAGGTAAGATTTTTAGCAGACATATCACAGATGCATTTATTGTTAAAGGTAGGCTTTTTTGTTGTTTTGACAAAATTTAGACGTCTCTATAGCAACCCAGGTGTGACATTACATGCTCTAATCTGTAAATATAACAAGCTTTGCAAAGAACACAATATATAATACTGTAATTAGACAGTTTTGCTATGTTCAGACAATAGCTTGGAAAATACTTTCTATTTAAATTGAGCTATATTATTGAGAGTAAAATGATCTTTAGAAAGTTAGTTTGCAAAGGTGAAACTGGTTTATTTTATATCTCCTTTGTGAATGTTGAGTTTTACTTATAAAACACACACACATACTCATTCATTCACTTACACATACCACCCAAATGTGCACACATATACCTAATACTGCACACAAGGTTTTGAAGAAAAATATATCAAAAATTATTCTGTAGATTCTGTGAGAGTTTTGAAGTTATCAGGGGTTTTTGTTTTATTTTTTTTCAAAATCAAAAATGGCATTCTCTTCACTGTGCTAAGTTGTCCACAGTTTTTCTTGAGTCACTTTGGAGTGATCTGCTGTTTATATCTGTCTGTGAATGAAAAGCCAGCTTTTGGGGGGCATTGCCCACACCTGTGTGTCACGCCCTACTTCCCTGTTCATAGGAAAGCACTGATATGACTCAATGGATTATAGCAAAAGGAATAAAGGCCATGAAGTTGGGAGGAAGATGTATTGTTGGCAGTAAAAGGGAGCTGAGGGAGGAGATCGAGTGGTAGATGTGATCAAGATACATTGTTTACATGTGTGAAATTTTCAAAGAACAAAAAAAAGCACATTTACAGTTATCAGTTTTAATGTTTTTCAAGTGAATACATGATGGGGAACCTTCTTCATCCTTTGAGAGGCTGGACCAGGTTGGGACGTGACTGTTTAGGTACCCAGAGAAAACCACAAGCCGGCCCAGCTCTTGCTCTCTTGTTCAGGCGCGCCACACCTTGAAGTCGAACTTCATGTTCCTGTTCCATGAGATTTTCCCCTTACAATAAATAATAATCGAAGAATACTTTGGAATAATCTTGGGATTATTTGACTTGAACCCCCCAATTTTTACATGTTCATCTTAAGTACATACTTTTAATAACAATAAAAATGTACAATAATCATAATCTACAATAAAATATGAAATAAAAACAGGCACACCCCTCTTAGGCATTGGCCTTTGTTAAAAGCAAAGAGATTCAGTGAGTGCCTCTGTAAAAGATGATGCTCTGCCTATGTTTCTACCCACTGCATACTTGATTGACGATTTTGGCAGGAATCATGAACAGAGTGACTAGATACTATGACTTCATCATTGCCTTCATTCAAGCCAGGTATCTCTGTAGATCTCATTATTGAGCATCCACAGCAAGTGTAGGAAAACAGCACCAGGCAGAGAGTTTGCAACATCAGAACTGCTCTGGTATCATCAAACATTAAGCAGGTGTGAAGGTGCCCAAGGCAAGTGATGGTCTTTGAAGCTTCACACAGAGCAACAGTGCTGCTCAAATACATCATCTCCCTTCTCAGCACTCTCTTGGAGACCAATGCATGAACATTGGTCCCATCTTTGCAAAGAATGATCCCAGGGCCAGAGAGATGACTTGGTCATTAAATCACTTACTCTGTTAGCATGAGATCTGGTTTTGACTCCCAGAAATCAGGTTAAAAAACTAAGAGTAATCCCAGTTCTAGGAAGGAAGAAACAAGAGATTCCTGTAGCTTGCTGGCCAAAGAATATAGTAGAATTGGTGAGCTCCAAGCTAGTGTGAAATTTCATCAAACAATAAGGTGGAGGCTAGCTCAAAAAGGCATTTTGGGTTGCTCTCTGTGTTCTTTATGCATGTACACATGCACACCACATGTACATGCCCCCCCCCCTTAGCATGAGCATATACACAATAGAAAGATAGCTTGCCATTTGCAGAATACCAGTATTCTTAGTGGTGATTTTGAATCTTATTTTTGATCTTATCATTTGAAGCTCCTGTCATGCATAATCATTCTATCAATTGCCAGTTTTAACCTCCAGTAAAAAGAATTTCTAGGCTGGAGAGATGGCTCAGTGGTTAAGAGCTTTGCCTCCTCTTCCAAAGGTCCTGAGTTCAATTCCCAGCAACCACATGGTGGCTCATAACCATCTGTAATGGCCTGCAGGCATACATGCAGGCAGAACACTGAATCCATAATAAACAAACAAACAAATAAATAAATAAATAAATAAATAACCTTAAGAAATAATAAAATTAAAAAAAGAATTTCTATATCTATGATTTTAACAGAACAACTTTATTCTCATGCCCTATTTTATTATTTTATGCTTGTGCACTATTAACTGACACAGTCACATTATCATAACTATCTTGGCAGGAAGGAAGATATCCTAAATAGTCTCTTGGGTCTTTGCCTTTGACTATCAGACTATTGAGACAAGGACTCCCAAGAAATTGGAATTTCCCCAGGAATTCATAAAGGAAAAGGAGAAAATTGAGGCCCTAGGAGCAAAAGAAACTCATCTCTTGGAAAGGGATTACAAACTTCTGATAGAGTCTTGCAGAAAATCTTGGAACAGAGATAATGATGATGATGACTGGCTGGACCACATCTTGATCAGGACTGCTTGGCTATGTAGAACCCTTGCTGCCCTTGTAAACCTAAACCTTATATCAGATCCCAAAATTGTCTTGAAGGAGTCACTTGACATCTTTGTTTATATGTTTAATGTGACAAACATTGAATAATGTCTTTTTAATGCTTTTCACTATGATGTGTGCCTTTGATTGGCATGTTGAGGATAGTTATTCAAGCCCAACTGGGCCTGGGCTCTGACCCTCACAGTTCTACTAAACCTAAGGCATTGGCATTCCCATGTTAACTCAGAGCTGAAGGCACATAGAAAAGCATTCTGTTCTTTAGGGAAAAATCCCCATGATAGATTCTATCCTGAATTTTCTGGTAACATGTAGGCACAAAAGGAAACTTCTGAGTATATATTTTTACTTGCAATCATGTGTACAGATTATTTATAGTACCAAAATATTTACTGTTAGAATCACCCATGACTAAACATACGGACAATGTCTCTCAGGGGAAAATATCACATGTTATAGGACTTCACTTGCAAGGTTGAGTAAGTTTAGATTAGTGCAGACTTGAGATTTTCCTTCCTTATCCTCAATTAAATGCGTTCATGGGATTATTTCCAACTTTTCTAGTTAAAATTCTGTAGACGTTATCTTAAAGCTTTTAAGTGGGGCTCAGTTTATATTAACTGACAGTAATAGAAGACACCAGAATAAAATCTGAAAACACTGCTCATGGTGACATAAATCTTCATATTGTTTTGATCTTTCTGCAGGAATCAAGATCTCTCAGATAGCAGCAGTTTAATATCAGGAGAAATGTGCTTCATGGCTTTTCTTTCATTTTGTGTTTTATTCATTTATAATACAACCTTTCTAACGACCCAATTCTCTGAGACTACAACGTCTCTCCCAGACTATGAAATCACTAAAATCTCAAAATCTCCAATGGTGACCTTGTTAAAAAATATTTTAAAAGTTATATACTTTGTTCTTCCAATGATAAATAAACCAGGATACTAACACATATGCCTTTTCTGGAATGATGTATTATACCCTAGAACAAGGAGACAAAATAAACACTTCCTTTCTTAATTTGTATCTGTCAAGAATTTTATCACAGCAGTGATGCACTTGTTTCGATGAAATTAGGGAAAGGTGTGTTTGCCTAAGGAGGAGAAAAATAGACTAACTGGATGGAACACCACAAAAGGAGTGGTGGTCCCTTTAATGGACTCGTTGTGGTAAGTACTACACTATCTCATTCTGGTAATACTCGGGTAAGTCTATTCCTGACGAAAACACTGCTTCTACTATAGAAGTTCTGCTGAGACAGAGAACAGAAGGGAAGTGCTGACTGTCACCTGAGTTTAGAAGAAGAAATGGAGAGCACATAGGTTTGTTTTACAGAAACACAGAAACTAACAAGAAAAACTGCAGATAAGAAACTCTCTTTCATGCACATCATTCAAGGATTTAAGTTTACTGGCATATCAATGCGGATAACTAGATAGGTAGATAGATAGTCTGATATACAGGCACACAGACACACAACTTAGAGTACTGGTTTCTGTTAATCATCACCTTGGTAGGATCTAGAATCACCAAGCAGACAAACTTCTGGGCATATCCATGACGGAGTTTCTAGATTGAGTTAACCGAGGTTGGAAGACCCACCTGAAATATGGGTGAACTACCCCATGCCTAGGATTCCAGGCTGTGCAGAAAGGAGAAAGTGAGCTAAGCAGCATCTTTCATGTATTCTACCGCCTGACCATTAATAAAATGAGAGTAGGCTCCTCATGTTCCTGCTGACATGCCTTCTCCTCCATGACAGATTGTGCCCCAAAACTGTGAGCGAAAATAAATCCATTCTTCCTGAAGTTGCATCTTGGAATTATTTTATTACAGTAATTATAAAAAGGAATGAATACATTCTATTTGGCTGCTTTGCTCAATATTATAGCCTCCAGTTCTGTACATTTTCTTGTAGATGATGTAATTCATAAGACTTTATTATGCAATCTTCCACATTATCTATTTCTATCACCTGCTGATAGGTGCCTGACACCTGTATCATTTTTTTTTCAAAAGCCTAACATTTACAATTTAGAACACCATGCAAAAACAAATGAGTCTTCAGAAGCTGAGTAGAGAATTAGGCAAAGGAAGCTGGAGATAAAGTGCCTCAAAGTCAGTTTATGTTGATGGTCAAATCATATAAAAAGAGAAGCCAAGCCTGCTGTATAGCAGTATATTCTGTTCTATATATTTAATCCAATGATCAACGAGATTATAGAAGTAAAGAAAACTATAGAACTGGACATCATGTTACATACCTTTAATCCTAGTATTTGGGAACAGATATAGGCAGAACTCTCTGTGAGTTCCAAGGCAACCAAGGCTATATAGTGAGACACCCTCTAAATGAAGGTCTCTCTCTCTCTCTCTCTCTCTCTCTCTCTCTCTCTCTCTCTCCATATATGTATATACAGACACACACACACATATATACACATATATATCGAGAGATAGATACACACACATATATATATATATATATACATATATATATATGAAGAGCATACACATGACCCTCTCTGTTTTATATTGTGAAGGACCATCAGAGCATTGCTAAAAAAATCCTATAGCCTGAACCTCATCACAGTAAAATATCATATAGCTCAGCTGAACCTATAGCTGCAAATAAATTGGCCTTAATTCCTTAAAAACTTCAAGTTCAGAACCAGAAAAATGGCTCAGTGAATAAAATCTCTTGAAATATAGGCTTGAATACCTGAGTTTGAGCCCCAAAATGCACTTAAAACGTTATATGTGGTGACCACATCCACAGCCTTAGAACTTCTTTGTAGGTAAGATGGAAGGCAGAGGCAGGAGATGAGGCTCATGAGTCAGCTGGACTAGAATCATGGTACTGTAACAAGAGATCCTGTCTCTACCAGAAGAAAAAAGGAGAAGGACTCTTAAAAGCTGTCCTCTGACCTCTCTCTCTCTCTCTCTCTCTCTCTCTCTCTCTCTCTCTCTCTCTCTCTCTCTCCCTTGACCAGTGTACCAGATTAAGGAATGAATTCTCTCTTATATGGTAAGATTCGAAAACTATCAAAAAGTGACTAATCTCTCTGTGAACATGAGAGTTTCAGATAACATGAACTCCTCACGTATGCCCATTTTGTTTTGAGAGAGAGAGAGAGAGAGAGAGAGAGAGAGAGAGAGAGAGAGAGAGAGAAGAGAGAGAGAGAGAGAGAGAGAGAGAGAGAGAGAGAGAGAGAGAGAGAGAGAGAGATTTGTGTACATACATGCAAGGGCAAACACATTGACACACTTATAAGTATTAAAGTGTTAAGTCCATTAAAATATAGATAGAGGTATATAAAGAGATTGATGCACTCTGCCATGTGAGCATGCAGAGGAACACAGCCAGCATCTGGAATAGCCACAAAGATTATGCTTTTGACTAACAACTGTCAACCTTCAGAGAAGGGAAGGACACATGAATGAAGAACATAGACGATTTAGTTTTGGAAATCAGAAAAGAGTTTACAAGGATTCAGCACACATTTTCTGTGTTTGCTTTGGAGAGGCTTGAAGAGTGACTACCTGATTCTAAACATATAAATAAATGTCTACATGAACATTTATCTACACATAAATGCAGGTTTTCCTGGATTATTCCAAAAATTAACCTTTGTTCATACATTTTCTCTCCGTAGAGAAAATCACCATAGCAAAACAAAATGGGCATACATGAGGAGTTCGTGCTATCTGAAACTCGCATGTTCACAGAGAGGATTAGTCCCTTTTGGATAGTTTTGGAATCTTACCATGTAGGAGAGAATTCATGCCTTAATCTGGTACACTGGTCAAGGGCTCGTGACTGAGTACATTGTGAAAAGACTACTACTGTTTTGGAAAATGACCTCTTGGCAAGCTTCCGTCAGAAGCTTATGTTTACTCCGGTAGAGCAGTGCTGCTCTCGGCATTGGTAGTAAGGGCTTTTTCTGCAGTGGACTGCATGGCAGTGACCCATAATTGGTCAAAGTGTTGAGAAACTTTGACTCTTGAGTGCTCAGCCCTAAATGGAACATCAGTAACACTTCCTCCAGGGCTCGAGGAACATCTTCAAAGGCAGGACATGAAGAACAAGAGTGTAAGAGCAGGAGGAAGGGATGGGGAGATGTGAGACAATCTTTTGAGTAGCATGTAGCTGCTGTGCCCACAGATTCACAGCACAGGTTGCTATCTGCACACGATATGCACAAGGATGGATTCAGGGAGCTCAGAAGATTCCACCTACCACTGAGAAACCAAAGAGAGGTGAGAGACATAGGTGAATCATACCCTTGGTGGCATTGCCAATAATGAGTTACCCTTGATCATGTAAATAACACTCCACACAGGGACATGCAAACAACCCCAAATAAGCAGAGTGGGTAACAAAATGAATAAATGAAAACAGTATTTGTGAGCTTGAAAGATTGTCCTCTATTTCTTCATTGAAAAACTTAAACGTTATTAAGAATGATGTTGTATACTTAGATCCTCATCACCTAAGAAGCAGAGGCAATGGTATCAGAGTCTCAAGTTTGAATCCTTATCTGTTCCTTAAACAAATAAGTAGACAAATACTTTGTACCTATAAAATGTGCCTGGTTTCTTATTTTCTTAATTAAAGCATGCTGAAAGAAAGAAGATTATTTTGGAGCCAGTGCTATAGTTCAGTGGGTAAAAGTACTTTTTTGTTGTTGTTTGTTTTGTATTTTCATTTGTTTTGAGACAGGGTTTCTTAATATAGCCTTGGCTGTCTTGGAATTTGCTCTGTAGATCAGCCTGGCTTTGAACTCCCAAATGCTGGCATTAAAGGCATAGGCCACAACCACACTGCTGGTAAAGGCCTTTTTGTCAAGACTCACACCTTGAGTTCAATCCCTGTGGTGGAAGGAGAGAACAGACTCCTACTGAATATTCTGAGATCTCACATGTGCAGCTCAATCCATGTGTGCCCTGTCTCCCCGTACACAAAATAAATGGAAAACAAACATTTTCTCAAAAGAAATTAATTGTATATATTTTCCAAGTCATTTCTGCAAAAAAATTATTTTAATTCCTTGAAAACACTTTTTGAATAGCAGTGCTAGTTCGGATGACAGTGATGATGCAATAGGTTTTCCGGTCCTTAGACTTTCAGCAGGCACATCTGTCAGCTTTGTAGGCGATGGGCTGACTTCCTCAGGGGTCCTGCTAGGATGCAGACTAGTAGAGACCAGAACAGTAAAATTCCTGCAGCCTTTGGCCTCTGTACTCCAGAGACACCCCTGCAATGGCTCCCTGGGTGCTTTATATTCTCTTTGGGAAGGCGGTAAAAGCAGCGCAGATTTCTCTGTGGACTCAGGCTGTCCATATGTCTGTGACAGATCAAGACTGCTGCTTAGGGAGAAAAGAGAGAGAGAGAACCTAGTGTTTTACTCAGGGCATATTCAGAAAGAAAGAATTGATTAGCATAAAGATGCATTTATTGAGAATATTAAAACATGTGCTCCTTTCTTGCTACGCCTTTTCATTTATTGAGAATATTAAAACATGTGCTCCTTTCTTGCTACGCCTTTTCATTTATTGAGAATATTAAAACATGTGCTCCTTTCTTGCTACGCCTTTTCAATGCATACCTATCACTCTGCTCAATGCTCCTCTGTGACTCACCAGCTCAGAAGCTGTGAGGGTCTACAGTGAAGTCTGGTAGCTGTTATCTCAAACAGAACTCCCCTGGGGCTAGCTTTGTAGTTACTCAGATCAGCATGACAACCGTCAAAGACTAAATGCACTTCCTCTTTTTTTAAAGAAGAAATATATATATATATATATATATATATATTCACTTATATATGTATGTTTAAAATATTGCCTATCACCTTACAAAGAATCGATGTGTCTTGTGCCAATGGGTTCTTTGAAGAATGCCCTGAAACCTAATCGTTGAAGTTTGAAGCTGATGGTGCCTACCAACTATTATGGAAGAAAATTATTTTTCTCTTTACATGTCTGTATATATGGCTATAGACAGGTCAAAACAGGACTGTAAAGCCAGGACACAAAGAAACCTTTGCAGAACATTGTGTCTGACAGAGACTCTAACAAAGACTTATTTCGGGATACTGGAAATAGAATGAACAAGGTTCCAGAGGAGCTAAACAATGTCTAGACAAATGGCAGTATCTGCTGAGCAGCCTGCCTCTCCTCCTCATTTGACCTTGTTACTCAGAGGGCAAATTTCAGAACGCTGACTGAACTCGACAGCTATGAAGTTAACAGCAGTTTTTCGCCAAGTGCTGCATCATTAGAAAATGCATGTACAATTATTTTTATTCAGCTATAAAATTAGGTTATAATTCACAAGAAAATAATTTTGATCATGGGTAGAAGCTGAAGTCTAATGTACCAAGGAAGCAGTCTCTCCCTCAAGTTTGTAAAACAAAAATGGAATTGTAGAACAAACAAGAATCACCCCCATTAGGTGACTCAATGATCCCAGGCTAAGAAAGTCATTGTCATAAAGCTAAAAATCTGTCACTAATTACTATTTCAGAGTACTGAAAAGTTACAGAAATGTTCACAGGAAGGGACACTTCAGAAGGATTCTGTTCACATTGAATGGATCTTTTTCACAGTATTGTGCCGTATTTTTCAAAGCACTCACACTTATGCTGAGCCTCTCATGTCCTTTAATGAAAACAATAAATAAGAGTCCTCATTGTTTTCTTAGTGCACCTGATCAATCTCTGAGGGAAAAAAAAGTCAGAACAAAAGCACACAGTGGAATTTTAGATCAAATGACTGGAGTCTAACGATTTCCTCTGTATCTCTCTAGAGATTTATCTGATCTGGGAGAAAGTCCTACTTGACCTGAAAAGCTTGATCAACTAAGCTAGCTAGCTCAATGTGGCGATTCATTTGCATAAGTAAGTGCCTGCCATTCACAAAGGCAGCTCACACTGTGATTCATTATGATTAAAGGAGATAATGGAGCCCAGTGTGGCAGAGTGATAGCAGCAAACGAGCAAGAGGAAGTCCTTGGGAGAGCTGTCAGTACCCATGGTTCTCCTGGACGTTCATAAATCTACTAATCTAGTAATGCCCCAATTACATATTATATGATACATAAGACATTCTGAGCAAAGGAAAGTAACCCCTAATTCCCCAGAATAGCTATGTGTGTGTCCTAGGGGTGTGTGCATGCATGTTTGGGTGTAAGCACATATCTACCATTCTGTATGTGTACGAGTTAGACAACTCTGGGCAGGGCTCCTTCCCCAGCTCCCTTGTTTGAAATAGGGTCTTTGGTTCAGAACTTCCCAGTTTGCTCTAGTGTCTGCCTCCAAGCGCTCCTTAAAGAGCCTGGAATTGCTGTTTGTTACATGTGACCACTTCCAGCTTGATGTGGGCTCTGCGATCCAAATGCAGGTACCCACACATGTGGCAAGTACTTTATCCCCTTTACTATCTCACCAGGTGACAGATTGGGATTTTAAAGATTGAGTTGAGTAGATAACACAATACTTTAAAAATGTTAAACATTGCATCATATAGAAAACACAGTTTCATAATTTCTATTTAACATACTGAGATAAGTTTGCATTTTTCAATTCACGCATTCAGATTTCCCTTGGTTGCTTTTAGGATGAATATTATTCATCTTTATCAGCAAATACTGAACTATGATTTCTGAGTCAGGATTTTATATTTTAGCAAATTTTTATCTTTTCCCATCATCCTAGTATTTCAAAGCTTCTGACAAGTACTTTTCATTAATAACTGTTCCCACCATTATTTGACAATGATGTTCGAAGAACTTTCCAGAGCCCTTGTCTATCCTCCCAGTTTAAATTCCACATGCACACTCTCTCTATCTACTCTGTCTGTCTGCCCATCTGTCTATCTATCCACCTACCTATCTCTCCTCCATAACAACACTTCACTCAGACCTCACCCATGAGGACCTGCTGTGAAAGCTGAGTTGACCATGGTTTGTTGGCTGCCCCTCCGAACCACCTGCTGGGCTCACAAGGTCCTGTCTCTCTGAGGACTGCTCTTAGAAGTGAAGAGAGTCTGGCTTACCTCACTCAGGATAGTGTTTTCTATTTCCATCCATTTGTATGCAAAATTCAAGAAGTCCTTGATGTACTCACTCATATTTGGTTTCTAGCCATAAACAAAGGACATTGAGCCTATAATTAGTGGTCCTAGAGAAGCTAAATAAGGAGAACCCAAAGAAAAACATATAGGCATCCTCCTGAATATTAACCTTCATCAGGCGATGAAAGGAGACAGAGACAGAGACCCACATTGGAGCACCGAACAGAAATCTCAAGGTCCAAATCAGGAGCAGAAGGAGAGAGAGCATGAGCAAGGAACTCAGGACCGCGAGGGGTGCACCCACACACTGAGACAATGGGAATGTTCTACTGGAACTCACCAAGGCCAGCTGGCCTGGGTCTGGAAAAGCCTGGGATAAAACTGGACTCTCTGAACATAGCGGACAATGAAGACTACAGAGAACTCAAGGACAATGGCAATGGGTTTCTGATCCTACTGCACGCACTGGCTTTGTGGGAGCCTAGGCAGTTTGGATGCTCAACTTGCTAGACCTGGATGGAGGTGGGGGTTCCTTGGACTTCCCACAGGACAGGGAACCCTGATTGCTTTTCGGGCTGAGGAGGAGGGGGACTTAATTGGGGGAGAGGGAGGGAAATGGGAGGCGGTGGCAGGGAAGAGACAGAAATCTTAAATAAATAAATAAATAAATAAATAAATAAATAAATAAATAAATAAATAAAAAAGAATGGAAAAAAAAGAGGTGAAGAGAGAAAGATGCTCTCACAGGGAACCGTCCTAAATGGCTGCTCTACATAAATGTGTCCAGGTGGCTACATACTTGTTAGTTTCTTAGACCTATAGTCAGATATAATTACTATAAAATGGTCCCTTTATTCTGGCTATTTAAGTAGGTTTTATCACCATATATTAGTTTCACATAATAATGATTGTATTAGGGCCTTTCCATGTGAGTATACAAAGTATTTTGATGATGTTCACTTTGTCACCCTCGCTTGTCTCCTGTGCTCCCACTGATCCCCTTCCTCTTTCCAACTACTCCTCCTTCTGCTTTAATGGTTTCTTACTTGTTTTGGTTTGGATTTGGTGACTCAGTGAGTTTTACTATGATTGCTTATAGGATCATGAGTTGGAGGCTCTTTCTGAGAACACTGGCACCACACCAGTAGCTACACCACTCAAGAAAAAAAAAATGTCTCACTATTTCTTATCTTCTAGAATAGCATGAGATGGTTATAGAACTTTAAGGAGGGATGAAGTCCCCCCCCATAAAACTCTCTTCATTCATACTTTCCTTTCTTAGTATTAGTTTGAAAATAAGAGCTAAGGGCTTTTCCTTTTTTTTCCTAATTTTCCCTGTCATTCTCAGATTTTTTTTTCCTAATAAAACATTAGAACATATGAACAAAGTATTTTGTCTCTGCTTCTGGTAAGAATGCACATGTGCACACACACACACACACACACACACACACACACACACACCATACTATGCAAGAGATGACCACATGTATATTATCACCATGCCTCAATACATGTCTTATAAAATGTACATATTTTATCATCCTTATACATGGTCTTATAAGGGCTAGAGAGATGTCTTAGCAGTTAGGAGCACACACTGCTCCTGCCCTACAGAGGACATATAGCTTACAACCATCTGCAACTCTAGCTACAGGAGATCCTATGTTCTGTTCTGGGCTTTGTAGATATTTCACTCACATGCACATACCAACATGCATGAAAATGATTAAAAATAATTTAAAATTTAAAATAATCCATACAATAACACACACACACACACACACACACACACACACACACACACACACACAGTCCTGCAAGTGGCCAGTGATGATGAATAAAGCCTTCACTGATTGACTGCAAATGGTCTGAACACAAATTCTTGGTACTTTACTGTCACTGCACAACACTTTTTCCCACTTTTGAGTGTTACCCTTGTTTTTAAGATTAGCAAAATCACCACAATAACAAGATTCCTGAGTCTTCCAAGCATCTGAATAAAGATAATGGAGAATTTGTCTATGTGTTTCAGAAAATGGGATACTTAAAAGCATAATTTCCTCTGCTGTATCCATCTTATCCCTCTTTCTTTGCCACAGGCCTTGCAATCCAGCATGGATCTGTGGCCCCTGGAACATATGTAAATATAGTTATATCACAGAGCAAATGATAAAGACTCCCATGAACCTTAGAGGTGGCTCCACAGGTTACAGAAAATGTCAAAGACAAGAAGGGAAGTTTATGGAATGAGATCTAAAGAAGCCAGAATGGGAGTTTCAAGGAAGATTCTGGATCAACTAGCACTTCAGTCTGCAATCTACAAAGAGGAAAAAGACACAGTTCCTGATGAAGAAATTTTTGATGGGTGTCCAATCAAATCAAAGTGGCCACTGGTTTAGTAATTTGTTTCATAAAAGAAAAGTTTAGGGCTGCGGGGAATTCTGTCAGTAAGAGAGTTGCGTCATAATCATAAAAACCATGCAGAATAAAGGCATGAGTGGTGGCCAGGTGTGACCTTAGAACTATGGAGTCAGAAAAAGGAGGATCCCTGGGGTTCCCTCAGAAGATAGCCTATTGTAATTAGTTAATAAGGTCCAGGTTAGTAAGAAGCCCCATCTCAGAAAACAAAGTAGATAGTCACTGAAGGAGAAAAAACAAGATTACTGTCTGGCCCAGACATGCATATACACACATATGTGTATATATATACACACATGTATATTCATATAGGTATATATATACATACACACACACACACACACACACACACACACACACACACACACACATATATATATATATATATATATACACCCCCATGTTCACACTACTGAATACCCAAAGACAATCACTTGAATCTGATTTCTGCTGCTACATGAAGACCTCTAGCCAATTTCCTCATTTTTTGTGGTTTTGGAAAACTTCAAAACTAATTTAACTCTTAATATTTCATGAGCAACATAGTAAATTTCAAATCAACAGCAACAACAAAAATGAGCCATATACAATGTCTCGTACCTTTAATTCTAGCACTCAGGAGGCAGAAGCAGGTCAACCCCTATGAATTCACAGCCACCCTGGTCTACCACAGTGTGTTACAGGATGGCCAGGATTATACAATGTAATCCTACATATATAAATATGTAGGGATATTAATTGGAACATCTCTTTCAGTATTTAATTATATATTCTTTGAGTCTCTATGTCAATACCTGTTTCTTCACTTATCTTACTATACATACACAGATACACAGATGCGTGCATGTACACACACATGCACACACTTCATATCTAATAAATTTTAGTAGTAATGGATCACAAGCTATTATTTGTGCAATTCTCAGACTATCTTTAAGTTGTAACTGGAAAGCTCTTTCATTTCATTGTATATTATAAAAATGAATAGCCATTGCATTCTGGTAAAAAAAAAAGAATGATGATAATTGCCAGTACAATGTTCTGTGATCTTGGCTAAGTGATGTAATATCTTGTTATCCTCACATGAAAATAACATGACAGTGCCCATATCACAAGGCTGTGCAAGTTCTACATTTTCTTACCTTATTACAAACATAAAGTGGAAAACATGAAGCTGTCCTATGGTTTTTCATCCTCATCAACACTGGAAGTTTCTCTAACATACACATTTCCTTGAAAGTGAGAATATTCGATGTCTCCATGCTAGCTTAAGTTATTTACTAGCTGAATATATTTATTGAGAATGCCCCTGCAAGGATGGATTACTGTGGAACAACGGTCTTGTATCCTTTAAAGAATTGTCACTTGTATTGGTTTAACAAAACGCTGATTGGCCCATAGCCAGGCAGGAAGTATAGCTGGGGTGACCAGAACAGGAGAATTCTGGAAAGAGGAAAGGCTCAGTCTGAAGTTGTCACCCAGATGCAGAGGAAGCAAGATGAGCATGTTGCACTAATAAAAGGTCGCAAGCCACGTGGCTAACACAGACAAGAATTATGGGTTAATTTAAGTTGTAAAAGTTAGCTAAAATATACCTAAGCTATGGGCCAAACAGTATTGTAATTAATGAAGTTTTTGTGTTATTATTCAAACCTGGGTGGCTGGGAAATGAGGAGCCCCCATCTACAAAATGGCACCAATGTGGGTAATTATATCCACATAAAACCTGAGAAAGTTTGTGAAGTTATTCTAGACACAAAAGAACAGAGTTAAGCATGGCTTATTAGTTGCACTGTTTTCTCAGGTGGACTCTGTTTGCTAGAGGCAAGCACATCTCATTCAAAAGAGGCTACAAAAAACTTCTAGCTGGGCCCAACCATCAAAACTTTAAATGGTGTTTATGAATAGCCGACAGCATGCTTCTTGGTGGTTGCAGGGATCTTGAAACTCCAGAGAGCTGTGGCAATAAAATGGCTCCTGCCAGTACCTCCACCTTGAAGTTGGATTCTCAGAAAGCTATGGAATGGGATAGATCTAGCCATAAAACTATGGCTTTAATTCTAGCCATATCACTTATAACAGGGCGGCAGTGGTACGTGCCTTTAATCCTAGCACTCGGGATGCAAAGGTAGGGCAATCTCTGTGAGTTCGAGGCCAGCCTGGTCTAGAAAAGCTAGTTCTAGGACAGGAACCAAAATAAGCTACAGAGAAACCCTGTCTCGAAAATCCAAAAAAAAAAAAAAAAATCACTTAGAAAATTAAAGACTCATGTGGTCAGAAAAAAAGAGAGCTATACAGTAAAGATAGATTCAGAAAAAAAACCCTAAACTAAAATCCTCTAAATAGTTTATACTGTGTTTAAAAATATATGTAGACATGGGAGAGAAAGGAAAAGGTATAAAGTCCTTAAAGAGAGAGAGAATAGTTGGGTGTGGTTGGTACACACCTTCAATCCCAGCACTTGGGAGGCAGAGGCAGGCAAATCTCTGTGAGTTCAATGACAGACTGGTCTATAGAGTGAATTCCAGAACAGGAAAAATACACAGAAAAACTGTCTCAAAAAACCAAAATATACTTTAAAATAAAGCCATGTAATGATGGAAAATACTCAGAGAATCTTGATATTGTATGTTATTGTGTTGTATTTGAATTATTTGACTGTTTAGGAAGAAGTAACAGCTTCTAACAGACATTTGATTATAAATGCTGCTGGATTAATTCAACATATATATTTTGAAAATGCATTGACTTCAAAATTTAAGCCAAAAGATGTGTTACTTTGTAAATGAGGCTTTGCTTTTGTTTCTACAGGAAATGAGAGGTTGTGGATTCATTCTGGATTAAGAAAAATAAGGTTTGATCAAGGGAGACTCCCTGACAAATCTCTGATAGGAGTGGACAGTCCGGATGATCCAACATTTCAAAGGACCTCTGTTGCAGTTTCCTCTGAGTTCTACATCCAGAACAGCTTCAAGACTGCTGGCTGAGATGATCAAACCTCACAGAATATTCTCATCAGGGCTTGACCATAATTCTAAATTTTCTTTAGGTCCCCCATAAGATTATCAGTGTCCTCAATCAGCAGGAATTAGCATAGAAAACTCAAAATATGGATTATGGATGTTTGTCTTTGTTTAGAGTGTTGGTTACAAGTTGTTATGGATAATGGTCAGGAAAGAAAGCTAAAAAGGAAATCAGATTCAAGGTTCTTGTTTTGAAAAGAAAAAAGGGATAGTACTGTGAGACAATGGTCCTGTATCCTGTAAAAATTTGTCACTTGTATTGGATTAATAAAATGTCGTTTGGCCAGTAGCCAGGAAGGAAGTATAGGTGAGCAACCAGAATAAGAGAATTCTGGGAAGAGGAAAGGCTCAGTCTGCAATCGTCACCCAGACGCAGAGGAAGCAAGATGAGTATATCACTGATATAAGTTACCAAGTCACATGGCTAACACAGACAAGAATTATGGGTTAGTTTAAGATGTAAGAGTTAGATAAAAATATGACTAAGTTATTGGCCAAACAGTGTTGTAAATAATACAGTTTCTCTGTTATTACTTGGTTCTGGGCAGCTGGGAAACAAGCAGCCTCCTCCTCCACAGACCAAATGGTTTCTAGGGGTTATATCAATATGTGAATGTAGGCAAAGCAGTACACACATTTATGGAATGAGTTGCACACAGACATGTTATACCACAACCATTTCTTTGAATACATGATTAGGATTCTAGAATTTACATTGTTTGTGAAGAAAGCATGTTTGTCAGTGTAGAGAACCCTATTCTCAAGATTTCTGACTTTTAATATCTTATTTTCATATTAAGAGTAAATAGAATGCTTTTCCATATGTATATGCATGTGTGGAGATATTCATATGCATGGGTATTCATGTAAATATAGAAGCCAGAAGACAATTGTGGCTATTTCTTCTCTGGTCATATTCATATTATTTTTGAAACAGAATCTCACTTGTCTCTAACTCACTTACTAGGCTATACTGTCTGGACAGATAACTCCAGGTATCTTCCTATTCCACCTGCTGAGTAATAAGAATATACCAATATGTATACCTTTTTTGTGGGTTCTGGGGATTGAATGCAGGTCCTCATGTTTGTATGGCAAACACTTTGTAAACTGAGCCATATCTCCAGCAAAAGCCTCTCCTTTTAAACATAAAAAGACTAGTAGGGCAGGACCTCTGGAGTCTGGGCATACCATTGACAATGATTTTGAATCATGCAAAAAAAGAAATCCATTCTCTGAAAAAGAGTTCTAGGGAAATACAGAGCAGTCTCCTCCAAGATCTCAACCACGACTCATTCACATGACAGCAAAGACATGTCTCCTTGGGATTGTGCTTCAAAACTGTACCCTGCTAAAGATTTTTAAAGTAGTAATGTGGACAGCTTTGTGAAATAGTAAAGAATATATTCATGAATATGAATTCCAGATCAGAAAGAGAAATTTCACCATTTTAGTCAAAGAATTGTCAGTTGAAGGCAACGGAATGAAATGGTTACAAAGAGCTTGGCATTCTCCCCAAAGTCAGGGAAAAATTTCTCTCATGGGAAGGATCTCTTGTTTTTCTGTCATGTCAAGACGAAAGAATAACCTATGATCAGAGAAGGAGACAGCACTAAAATGAGCTTTTTTTTTTTTTAGAAAAGTTAGAAAAGTTTTTCTAACACTAATTTTTTCATATATACCCTAATAACTTGTCCTCAGACTCAGACTATAAAGCCCATCTCCTGCCCTTCAATGGAAGAATGGATGGAGAAAGTATGGAATATATACATATTAGCGTATTACTCAGCAGTAAAAAAACAAGAAATTCTTGAAGTTTGCGTACAAATGGATGAAAATAGAAAACACTATCCTGAGTGAGGTAAGCCAGACCCAAAAAGAGGAACATGGGATGTACGCACTCGTATTTGGTTTCTAGCCATAAATAAAGGACAGTGAGCTTATAATTCGCGATCCTAGAGAAGCTAAATTAGAAGGTGAATCCAAAGACATATAGGCATCCTCCTGAATATTAACCTTCATCAGGCGATGAAAGGAGACAGAGACCCACATTGGAGCACCGGACAGAAATCTCAAGGTCCAAATCCGGAGCAGAAGGAGAGGGAGCACGAGCAAGGAACTCAGGACCGCGAGGGGTACACCCACCCACTGAGACATTGGGGATGCTCTATTCGGAATTCACCAAGGCCAGCTGGCCTGGGTCTGAAAAAGCATGGGATAAAATCAGACTTGCTGAACATAGCAGACAATGAGGACTACTGAGAACTCAAGAACAATGGCAATGTGTTTTTGATCCTACTGCACGTTCTGGCTTTGGGGGATCCTAGGCAGTTTGGATGCTCACTTTACTAAACCTGGATGGAGGCGGGCGGTCTTTGGACTTCCCACAGGTCAGGGAACCCTGATTGCTCTTTGAGCTGATGAGGGAGAGGGACTTGATGGGGGAGGGGGAGGGAAATGGGAGGCGGTGGCGGGGAGGAGGCAGAAATCCTTAATAAATAAATAAATTTAAAAAAAAATAAAGCCCATCTCCTTTGATGGCTTGTAAAATTTATTTATCACCCTATAGTAAAATAAGTTTAAACTCTCCTTTGGCTTCTCTCTTTGCTTGTTGTTGCTCTTTGTGAAGCTCAATGGATATAAAACTAGACCTGAGCTGAGCAAAACACTTGCCAACAACATGAGGACCTGATTTTCCATCACCAGAACATATACAAAGCTGGACATGACAGCACATTTCTGCAATCCCAGCTCTCCTATGATGAGATTGGAGGAGTTCCAAGGGAATTACGGGAAGCTTATGCGCCAGCCAGCCCAGTGTTCACAGACCCTATCCAAAACAAGGTGACAAGTGAGGAACAGTATTTTTGCCTGTGTCCTGACCTTCCCATGTGAAGTGCAGCAAACCTTGACATTCACACAACATCGATACACATGAACCAGCACACATTCATACAGAAAGATACAAGTAATAATAAAAATTATCATCAATGCATGCTTTTCTTCCAGGAATATTCTTTTGGGCCATTATAATTTAAAGCAGAAGATACTAGATTTAAGGGGTAAGGAAAAAAATTCCTTAATGATTTCTAATTTCCTAAGAAACACTCTATGAACCAGAAGGTAGTATCTTATAGA
The DNA here is from genome assembly GCF_000317375.1 of Microtus ochrogaster. Classification (NCBI taxonomy): domain Eukaryota; kingdom Metazoa; phylum Chordata; class Mammalia; order Rodentia; family Cricetidae; genus Microtus; species Microtus ochrogaster. Next base: position 7,146,433 of record NC_022013.1, on the reverse strand, counting down.
TGTGCAAGTAAAGCTCAGTTCTTAGACTGAGAACAAGTTGAAACAATGGAGTCAACCTGAGACATATTGCTACTTTGTAGAGAAAAGTGGTAGCTTACAGAGGCTTTCAGAAAAATCAGTCAATAAATTTTAAACAATTTGATGAGAAAGATCCTGTATTCACATTTTGTTATGGAATGATATCATATGGAAATTATAGCATATAAGGAAGTCTGTAGATGAACACATGATGTATTAGCACTACTGCAAGGAAAAATACATTGGTATAAATGTATAGCTGTTTATAAAGGAGGATGCATGTTATGGAAGGATCCTTGAGCACCTGTCCACAGCGGGAAGCTCTGAAGTCTGTGGTTACTTGCAGCTCCCAAGAGAGTGAGAATGATTTGCAAAGCCAGTATATACCTTCCTGTTCTGATCAACGAGAACACGAGATGATTCTGTGTATGGAAAAAGCACATTTAATGGGCATATCTTCCCCAAACTCAAATTGCTGATATCTATTAACCAATATTAATGTTGGGATACATACCCAGGATGTTAATCTCAGGTATTTTTGCTTCAAAATGATAAATACTATGCTGGTAGAGACGGAAGCAATGGAATTAGAAAAGAGACATAATTTTCTTATCTGAATTTCCTCATAGCAAATGGGTATGAGAGTGAACTGTGATTAATGGCTATTTTCTCATATAATATAATTTTAGAAATTCTGATCCCCTTGAACAACTTAAAGTTTGCCAAGTATACTGCAAGGACTCTAAATAGGTTATACATTTGCGATAAGCTTATTTCTGTGATCATGTGTATCAGGGATAGATGGGATTACTCAATGGGCATGCTTATAGACAATCTGGTGCAAAAGCTGATCATTTTTGCAGCATGGGTCTCATGTGAGAAAGAAAGCAGTGGCTCACGGGCTAAAATGGTGCTTGCATATGACACACTCCACCTGTAACAAAGTACAATCAAGTTTATTATAGGAGTTACATGTGGTTTTGAGCTACCTGAATGGTACCAAAATTCATCCTCTGGAAGGGCAGTACATTTATATATCCCTCTAGTCCCTGTTATGGTTTATTTGAGAAGAGGCTTGAATAAGATACTAAATATCCACTAAGGCAATGCACACCCAAAATAGCTTTGAGTTTCAGAAGAGATTCTACTATTCTCTTCTAATACTTTTATCAGCTAAAATCATATATGTTTAGATAATCAGCATTTTAAAAATCAGAGTATTTTCTTTTGGTATGAAAATCATAGCATTGATAAAGTAAAATGTGTCATAAGTTCCAAATACAAACTCTAATCTAACATATACTAACTCTAATTCAATGCATTTAATCCATGTCCTCACTCAGTTAAAATCATTCATTCTCCATATCAGAAGTAATATACTCAATGATGTATTATACTCAATAATCAGATTAATTTTACAAGTTTAATGGATTCATTCACTCAAGGTTTAAGTGAAAACAAAGCTATGTTTTTCTTTAAGACAGAATAAAATGAGTGACATTATAGTTGTGAAAAAAGCTTAATCAGGTTAAGGTAATACACTTATTAATCTTAAAGCCATGGTGACTCCCATTTACAATTGTAATTTACATTAGCTTCATATTATCTATAAGAACAGGGCAGATAGCTCTGAAGAAAGATCTAATCTGCATTTAAATATAAAGTTTCACTGAAATGGGGTAGTGTAATTTTATAATTTATACCCTAATTTATACCCAGTACATCAGACCCAAGATATCTACAGGATATCCTTTGAAAGTCAAATGATGCTGGACTTGCATATAAAAAAGCAATGTCTGGATAGCAGATGAATAATGCAACAATGTACATTGAAATGTTCACATTCAATTTCTTTGAATTACTTTTGGCTTGGAAAATTCTCTTTGAATCCATTCATCTCCAAGTCTAGGCTATGACAAGTCCATGAAGGTTTTGGACAAGTCTTTCACTTTCTATCTTTTGAGTCATCATACCTAGATAGACATAGCTTCAAAATGATGCTTCAGAATCTATAAAATTAAAATTTAAGTAAATTTTGATTCTGTATTTTAATCTCTTTTTGTCAGAAACCAAAGAAGAAATAATATTTTAGAGACAATGCTCAGAAATTGATGCTGGCCTTCTTACATGTCTCTGTAGTAACATATTGCTTAATCATCATCCCATATAAAATCCTACTCATAGCCGGGCGGTGGTGGTGCACACCTTTAATCCCAGCACTCGGGAGGCAGAGGCAGGCGGATCTCTGTGAGTTCGAGACCAGCCTGGTCTACAGAGCTAGTTCCAGGATAGGCTCCAAAGCCACAGAGAAACCCTGTCTCGAAAAAACAAAAAAAAATAAAATCCTACTCATAAATTTTCTAAACTGGTACAATTATTCATTATTGACTATTCAGTGTAGATATTGGACAATGTACTTTGAATTATTAAAGATATTTTAAGGATAGGTTTCCTGTGGATTTCATCTAATCCTAAATTCTACTACCTTGGAAAAACCTGCTGCTGTTTTCCACATACTTGTCAGGGTCAACTATATTCTAAGATAAAATGCACAAAGGAGTGACGCCTATGGAATGCGCAGCTCAGCAGTCTTAACTCTCAGAATATATTGATCACATTGACAAATCTGTATGAGTGAGACAACTGTTGTCCTGAAAGGAGCTTTCCAAAATGACAAGATCAAATTTATAACTAAAGTGTTTGAAAATGCCCTTGGTCATAGAAGGTTTGAATGACAGAGTTTATCTATTACTAACACAACTGTCTACATGTTCCTCATATGCCCAGGATTGCAAAATCCCAGAAAGAAAACTTAATCTCAATTGGTGGGACCCACATTTTGTCTCAAAGAGATAATCGGCATTCCATTTCCCTTGAATAGCAATATGTGTTAACTAACATCACAGAGATTTGGGGGAATGTTTCATTCCTTGATAGAAAAACACAAGCATAAAAATGACCGTGTCATTGACTAGTGGTTTTATTCACTCCAGCTTTGACTAGATTTGGGACAGCTGAATCTATGTCCACCATCCTAAGCTAACAAAGGTAGACAGCACGAGAGAAGAGGGTGAATTTAGTGATTCCAGTTCAGCTGTTATGCAGCCACATAATGAAAATCCCTGGCTTTCTAAATATCTTCTGTAGTAGCTACATGATCTCCACTGCTTCTTTTCCCTTTTTTTTTTTTTTTTTTTTTTTTTAACAAACTGGGCACTGAACCTAGTACTGTGCACAGGATAGGCAATAATTCTGTGTCTGACAGATATATCCCTAGCAAATTCCCTCCATATTTCTATGTATCTGTCTATCTACCTCTCTGTCCACCTGTCTCTGTGTCTCTCTCATTTTTTTAGTTTCGTACATGCATATGATGATTTTATTTTAAGTTTTACTCACTGTTTACCTCTCATTCTTCCCTTCTCCCACTGAAATCTTTCCTCTTTTCCATGAGTCCCCACCTTTAAAAAAGTTTTGATGTTATTTTATTTATACGAATTATCCATGCATGCATGAATGTGCACCACTTTCAGGCCTACTTTCTGTAGGAGGCCAGAAGAGGGTGGTCTATCCCCTATAAGTATAGTTAGAGCTAGTTGTCAGCCACCATGTGGGTTTTGAGATTAACCCCAGGTCCTCTGAAAGAGCATCCGTACTCTTAACCTCTGAGCCATCACTCTAGACTGAATCTCCATTTTTTTGACAGGGAGCTTTTTTGTAACTGTCCATGCTGTCACTACTATTTTATATTTTGTAGCTCTGATTGGTCTTCAACTTATGACTGTCCAGTCTTTACCTTATAAGCACCTAAGATTATAGGTTTGCAACATCATGTCATTCTTTAGCTTTTTGCCACATTGAAAAAAGTCTCTAGGATATTTATTTTGTAGCTTGGATTGACTCACGCGAATATTTTATTCTTAATCTAGAAATCAATAATGTATTCCTTTTTTTCTTGCCGAATTCTTTGCTTTAGAGGTGTGTACTATCACAAGTCTCTATTACGATCTGAAAAAGGTCCAGAAGTTCGTAAATATTCTATGAACATCTGTATGAGTGAGACAACTGTTGGCCTTAAACGAGCCTTCCAAAATGACAAGATCAAATTTACAACAAAAGTGTTTGAAATTTCCTTTGAACATAGAAGGTTTGAATGATAGAGTTCATCTATTACGAACACAACTGTCTACATGTTCCTCACATGTAATACAGAAATGTATTAAGAATTGTGAAGCCTTGTGAAGAGGAATGTCCCCTATTTGGTAGTTCTAAATAGTTAACTTGAGAAAATCCTACCTCTGGGTGCCTACAGTATTAAATCTCTCAGATTTTTAAGACTAAGTAGAAAATAAAGCATATTTTATATAATATTTTACATCTTTTAAATGTTTACAACTGAGACCTCTTTTTAATATTTAATTTTTAATATTGAAGCCATTATTTGTGACAACTCTATGAAGGTCAACCCAAACACTTGTGTGAATGGGATAGCATGGCCACCTTAATAGTTTGTAGTTAAATGATTTAAGCAAAATGCCAAGACAATACCTTACATGTGTCATTCTGGCAAAATGATGTAACAAACAGCTTTCTCTGATTGTTTTTCCATTTTCATGACAATTGCATAAATAGATCTTAAATTGTACTAGACCACTGGAATTTCAACAGAAAGCCTGAACCAGCTGCAACCCCATATTTAGCTTTCCCACATGCCTTTAAATATGCTTTAAAGTTGATTCTCATTTCAACTGAAAACTTGAGAAAGAAAATAGGTCAAAGCCTAAGCAGATGGCTACTGTGAATTTCATGCAAAAACTGAGAATGAGGGTCAGTTTCTGCATGAAAAAATACTTAGAAAATGGAATTATTGTGGGTCATGAATCTGCACTTGGATTCATGTCTCAATATTATTTTAGTCACATTTCTATTAACAAACTTTTCAACACATTTTGGGAGTCTTTTTATTTCATTGTAGCTATCAATTTAAAAAATATTTTAGAGACATGATATGAGTAACTATAGAGGATTTAATAATTTAGGAATAAATACTCCCAACTGGGTCAAAGAAGCAAGGTAGCATCTTTTGCCTTTGTACTGATATACAAGATGTGATGAACTCAATACATCTTGTTTCTCTGATCTAACTACATAAATTATTGTACTTCAAACCCACAGAAAACCCTCCATAATTGTGCTAGGGAATTCGCTGGCTATAGCACAGCTTTATTATTTTTAATTTTTTTTTTTTGCCTAACGAGCAACTTTTCTATTTTCTATAACATTTGGACTTTTCTTTAGAAGACTGGCCCTAACACCATGGAAGACAGGGAAGGAATAATGTACATGTGAAAGGAAGGAATTGAGTGTTGTGAAATGATGTCCTGCATGCATAATATGGTTACTTTACTATGAGAATCTCTGAAGTTGGCATCAAACACATGGACCTTGGCTATATGTTTAATATGCTATATGTTAATACACCTATTAGCCTTTGCTAATCCTCAATTTATCATGGAGGGCTCATGAGGACTCCCCCACACCTGAAGTTTTATAAGCAGTTAAGGGTTGACAGGGAAAAGAGGCTGTGAGAGTTTACAGGAAGGTGAAAGTTATAAGCAGAGAGTAGTTCTTGTGACCCCATCCCTACCCGAAGCTATATAGGTCACGGTTGCTGGGCGGAGGGGCATTTTCCTTAGCTCTTTAACAACAGATCAGTCAGTTGCCCCCCACCTACAGTCCTGTGAGTAGCTCCAACTACACTCCGGTAAGTACGAACTAATTAGTTTCCCAAGGAGACGAAAGAGGTTAGGCAGAGACTGGGACCTGAAAGCAGAACAATAACTGTTTCAGGAAAGGGACAGGATCAGTGAGCCTGGAAAGGGACAAGAGAAGGTAATGAAGGAGGCGAACATGACCAAAATCTGTTATATACATGTGTGGGAATACTGTATTGAAACCTACTCTTATGTATAATTAATATATTTCATTAATTATAGAAATTATCTCTTGCCTTATCTGTGTGTATGAGATTGTTTTGGCAGAGTTAATTTCACCAAAGCTGCACCAAAGGACTAGATTCATGCACAGTGAGCAATGGACTCTCATCTTCACAATGACTCACGCAAGGTCAGGCAGGAGATGAGCAGAAGGGAAGCAACAACACTAGAAAAATGGCATGAGAAAAAGGAAAAAGAATAGGATCTCTTCAATAGGTTTCCCAGTAAGGCACACGTAGTTTTGTCAGAGCTACAGAAGTAGACCAGAAATCCTTCAGATTTGGTGAAAGATCAAGGTTTAGTCTCCTGTTTTGTCTCAAAACACTGACAGGTTTGTGCTTGTGTGCACATGTGAGAGTGTATGTGTGTGTGCATGTGCTTGTGCACATGGGTGCATGCCTCTATGTGCATATATGTATGTGTTTGTGTGTTTAGTGTTATGGTATCTGTATAACTGAAAGAAGAAAGATGGCACACTTAGGGCACTCTGGTGAACAACAGAGGTCATAACTGACATACTGGTGTGGACATGGACTTGACAGATGTGGTCCAGAAGCAAATCAATGATTTATTTATTTCCAAATTGGTATTTATGAAGTATCGCCAAAATGACAAAAGAACGAAGTATGAAAAAATGGCCATCTTGAAGTGAGGGCTAAGAAGACAATGCAAGGATGATTGGCAAAGCAGCTCTGTAAGTACTACGATAAGAAAGAAACCAAAGTGCTACACAGGGTACAGAATAGTCATATGCAGTGGGGACACAAAGAGATCATGTATTACATGCATGGAGAACAATGTGAGAAGAAGAGTTAATAGCTCACTGCTTGTTCTAGATCAAGGATTAGGAATTTCTACAGTATTTAACAGGAAGCATCAAATCATCAAGCCATATAAGGTTCCCAGGTTATCAGCATATCTGAACGACAGAGTTTTGGTTTCATAGTATCATCTTTTGGAAAAGATGGGGACACAATTTATGTTGTTAAGTGAGAACTAAAATGGATCTCAGGAAGTCCTTGCAGTAGAAATAGGCTGGAAAGATTTGCTGAGTTTAATGACAGTTTTGGTGTCGCTCACTGAGGCTTTGAGTTTTGTTAGGCGATGATAACTTAAACAAAAGCAGAGAAAACAAAAGCACAAAAGAATTACATTCTTTTGGTGAATATGAAGAGATCACTTATGCATATTGTATTATCTTTATTTTGTTTATTTTTAAAAATATTATATGTGCCTGTGTATGTTCAGGGTTCATCTGTCTCTTTGGCAATTTAGGTACCCATGGAGTCATGGAAAGGGAACCAGATATTTTGGACTTGAGTTACAGGCAACGGTGAAGGTTCTGGCATAGGTGCTAGGAACCAAACTAAGGTCCTCTGAAACAGTATGAACCCTGAACCACTCAGCCGTCTCTCCAATCATGCTTAATGCTTTTTGAGACAACATGTCTTTTTGTAGGACAGCAGCCCCAAACTAGCAGAGATAGAGAGTACTATTGTCAATTACATACATGTCTCTTTCAAAGTGTGTAGCTTCCATGCTACTACGTGTACTACGGTACTTCACCTGTAGTGTGGCAACTGCAATACTAAACAGTTCACAAGTCTTGGGCAAGGGCCTGGAGAGTTAAACACACAAAGACACACAGACACACATGTCATCTTGAAACAAGAATGTCCCATTATTGTGTTCCAGGGCAGCTTATGTAGGGATCCTTAACTGATAGCCACATCCCAGCCAAATCCACCAGAAACCATGCCCCTGCCTTCAGGAACTCCTAAGGGTCTCGTGCTCAGAGCAGCTGCAAACACAGGAAAACAAGTTGTTTTGCTCCAAGAAGCTGCAAGCATATCAAGTTGTTTACAGGAAGTTCAGGGTCTGGGGGTCCACAGCCCCCAACAGAAGTGTTTTTATTACATGATAGCAATGTAGGATATGATATGATTTTTGTTATGAGTCCAGTAGCTGGATTCCTATTCCATGAGTTACCGTTAGAAAGCAAAACCAAGGAGAAAATGGAGTGTATTAGAACTTATTCAGAGACACTAGGGCCGTGGGACAAGACCCAGCCTTAAAGAGTGAGTACTATTCTTACAGAGCATTGGGTTGTCACATCTAGGGTATCAGATGCTACCTTCAGACCTGCACAGACTCTACTCACATGAGCACACAGACACACACACACACAGACACACACACACACACACACACAGACACACACACACACACAAACATAAGTAAAAATGTGATTTTCAAAAGTTATTAATATCTAAATGTAAATTGATGTAGCTATAGATTCAACACAAAGTTACTCATTGTAGCACTGACGAACTTTAAAATTGTTTTAAAGAAACAATTTAAATTGATGTATGTATGGTAGTGTTTGCATGTATATGTGCATGTGTGTAAATGCAGGCATGCACATGCCACAGTGTACATGAATTTCAGAGAACAACCTTTGGGTTAGTTCTTTCTTTCTCCCACTATTGGATTCTGGGTACTGAACCTAATTTCTAAGGCTTGCTAGCAAGCCCTTCTACCTGCTGAGCCACCTCACTGTCTCCAGCTCTGACTTCTCTACAATAAAGTTGGAGGAGTGTCCCTGAGTATTCTTCCCTCTGTTTTTGTTTTTTTCTGAAACCATCAGCGTTGCTAGCTCTATTCTGAGACAAGCATCTGCCTATATATGGACTTGCAGTCTGCCAGCTGGAAATCAGTTTCTTATGGTCTTGAGTTACCTGAGGAATCATCAGAAACTTTCAGCTTTTGTTGATGATAATGACTGGAACTTAATTCCACTTTTCTAGTTTGTCAGAAGAATGGAGTGCCCAGAAAAGAATGTGCTTCAATGATCCCAGAAGATTTAAATACCCAAACAGTGATTATAAAACCATAAAAGACAAAAGCATTAGATTAGATGCTTGCTTATAACCTTTAGTGCATTTCCTCCAACAGTCTCTAGTATGGCTGTCTAAATTCTAGATACTTCGGAGATGCCAAATAATTTTGTTTTTTCTGGCTAATTGATATTTCTTGTTGGTTCTGATCTAGCTAATCAAGTTTTATTGTGTAAAAGTTAAAATCACACATTTGCTGTAGTACTACTTACAAGTCTAATTGGGTTATTAAGTAAAATGCATTTGAACAACTAGGCATAAAAGAAATGGATTTTATTTTAACTTAAGTTACCAATTCTCTTCAAGACTGGCTGGTGAATGTTTTCCTGAAATGTGAAGAAATACAGAAAGATGTCAAATCTCCTAATGTTTTGACTTAATAATCACTCATGAGGTATTTTAAGGTAAGTCTATCTGACACAGAACTGTGGAATGAATTTAGAAAAACCAAATGAGATACATCATTGTAGCTCATTATAACACAACCTTCTGCTATATCATGGGAGCATTAAATATTCTCATGTACAGAGACATTTTCAAAGATTTTTAGGTCCTAATAAAAAATATTTCTGTGCAATAATTCTGCAAATGCATCCCAGTCAAACTGCTTTATGTGTTGTAGCCAGAAGGCTTTTCAAATAGTGCTCTCCAATTATTTAACACGATGAAAAGTGAAGAATGACCTCATTGGAAATTTTATAGGAAGTGATCATTCATGTCTTGAGTTTTTCTATAGAGCAATAGTGGGATGAAATCGGTTATGAGTGACACTTGGTATCAGGAATAAAGGGTGGTAGGTAGACAGAGCTAAAGAAAGGAAAGAATATCTAATATTAAACTTACCAGAAGCTAGAGCACAACTTCTAAGGATTTCATATCCAGTCCTCAAGAGACACAACAGATGTATATTCTATCAGCTGATGCTCAACAATTAATGCTTGTATTAAACTACACTTTTATGTTTGTAGTAGAGTTATAATTATGCAAAGAGAACAGGAGAAGTTGTGAATACCTGCAGTATTGCAGTAATAGATTTTACAAGTTGAATGATATATTTGTGTTACCTATAATATCATCTGCCTTTGATGGCCCTTTCTAAGGATTTAGGCTTTTAGAACCTCAACCAACATTTACACACTTTACTATCTACATAGAAGTGATGTGAGTTCCTATCGCTGGCAATCAGGGTACAATTGTAAGGATCTTCATTGTTTTCTCTACATTCAAGCACACATACATAATAAAATAAATATCTAAATAAAATAAAATAATTTATTTACTTTGTGCATGTAAGCGTTCATGTTTATGTCAGAAGGCAACTTTGACATATCTCTTCTAATATGGCATCTCAGGAATCAAATTCAGGCCATTATGTTTGGTGGCAAACACCTTTTCCCAATGGGCCATCACATTAGCTCAAGCAGATATATTTTAGAAGGACCATGGCTATCTAACTGAACTGAATGAACTAACTAGAGTAGATGATTCTTTTAGGAACCATGACAAAGTATATAATAAATGAGAAAACACATTAGTAAGAAATGATAGAAGTGATGTGGAGAATCCACAGTGATTTAGAAACAATAGAAATATATTAGGAAGGCACTGATCTCCCAGTACAGTTTTAGTTTGTCAGACTGAATACTTTCAATAAATGAAACTGTCCTTTGACTTTGAGAGCATGTATGTATACGCTTATATACATGGAGATATATATTAAACAAATATATAATTTGTTCAAACAAATACCTGAAAATTAATTCAAGCCCTTCAGTTTTCACTAATCAAAAAACACCATCACAGATATGATGGGAGATCTAGCTCATGGTTGACTCTCGATGCCACCACACCGACATTCAACATTAACAACCTCAGTGTGAGGCAATCTCTTATGCTTCATTCCCAGTGTTCAGAGCCACAGCAAGTCTCTTTCCACCGTAACCACTCCAGGACCTTTCGTGACTCCATCCTACACTTACTTAAAAGCATCGGTCCACATGTTTGTTTGTTTACTTAATCTTAATTTGCTTACTACTTAATCTTCATCACAGTTTTTATGTCATTACATTGGAATGTGGAGGTCTACATTATTTTAGTGTATTCTAACATTTAAATTATATATATTTTCTCATGGGCTATTTGTAGTCTTCAAGTGAAAAGCAAAAGTGAACACAACTATTTTTATTCCTGGGACCTAGCACATTTCCTGATATTTAATTATTTAGATATAAATGAGAAAATGTGTGAAAAATACAGAGTAATTAGCATTTGAAAGAGATCAAGATAGATTTTTATAGCATTTTAGAAGAATTAAAATGTCCCCCCTTGCTGTAAAATGGAACGTTTTAAGGAACAGTGTGGTGGAAACATAGTTTACTTAAGAATTTGGAAAGCTTTATCTAGGTCAAGTTCTACCACCGCCTTGCGTTCATATTTGACTTTTTTGGGCCTCATTTTCTAAGAAATAACATGAAAATATTGTCAGCTCAAGATAACTGTATTGGAGCACCTTTTGACGAAAGAGAAAAGAAAACAACACAAAACACAAAAAGAAACTTACAAGTGAGACTACCAGTGAATAAGCAGTCTCTTTTTTCCACTAATCAATGAGAGGACATAAGAGAGTACAAAGAAAACTCTAATTGTGGCGGATCCGCAATACAGTTACTTCCAACTTTAGTAGGCAGCAGGTTGCCTTGATAGAGCTATATATGTACAGTCACATGCATTCAGCAGGGTATGCTTGTCAAAGCCATGCAGTTGCCCTAACAACAGATATGAATGAGGAAAATTTGTCTAACTATGAGTCAAGGAATTTGACTTTGACCACATGAGGCAGACCCTAAGCTGAGCCAGACTCAATATGCAACTAGAGTCTTTCTCTTCATAGGAATGAAAGACTTTCTGATATTTGGAAGAAATTCTGGAACAACCACAAAGTAATCTCACAGAAATGGTCCAAACTTATCTTACATAAGGTTATGATCTTCAATACCATCTCATTTTTAAAACAGGGAGAGCTTTGATCTTTATTGTTGTTTGTTACACAGTTTTCTAAATGACATTAAAGAGCATGCCATAACTGATTTCCCAACGCATGGTTTCTTGTACTTTCAGAAAGAAGAGAAACTAGGAAGAACCATGGCTAAGAGATTAAAATGTTTCTAGTCAGGCTTGGCAACATGAGTTTAATTCCCAGAATCCATGTGGTAGAAGGGGAAAACTTGCATGCTGTCCTTTATCCTTAGCACATGGAATGCAATATGTGCACATGTATACACACACACACACACACACACACACACACCGTGAGGGGGGGCAGAGAGAGAAAGAAGAAAGAGCGAGATATAGGGAGATTAAACATAGGGGAAAATATTTCATTTTTATGTTTGCAAATTTTTGTTTCTTTTGAAAATGAAATGATAATCTATTCAACTTTAATGTAACTTAGTTTGGAAAGGATGGTTCAGGGTAAAGAGCATTTGCTGCTCATTCAGTGGTCTGGAGCTCAATTTCCAATATCCACACTGAGCAATATATAGGTGCTGCCTATGCCTTCAGCTCCAGGGGATTTTCTTCAGGCACCTGTATTCACATATGCATATACACCCCAACACAGACACACACAAACACACACAAACACACACACACACACACACACACACACACACACACACACTCCCTACAACATTAATGTAGCTTTACAGAAACATAGGAATCAGAACAATGATTCTTCTCAAGTATTTTTTGAGATACCCTCTACTAATTCTTTGCTGTATTTCTTTAGGGAGAAGAGTAATGAGAAATGTTTGCTCCTCAGAAGCACCCTCTGGCATTATTCACAGCAGCATGCATGCTCCCATGTGTACCTGAGTGTAAGAAAGGAGGCCTTGTTTATAACTCAGGCCAGAGTGATCCCTGCTCTGCAGTGCACTTTGCACTTAGTAGGGATGCCAAGGAAGGGACAGCACACAGTGATAGTTGAAGTCAACCTACATGCTATGATGAGGCTACAACACCACAGGGCATCATTGTAACTGGGCAGGGTGAAATGAATTTTAATCTTAGAACTGAAAGATTGCTTGGCTGCTGCCGAGATTCCATTGTTACTACAAGGACTTGAGTTCAATGCCCTCAAACCCACATAATGCAAGCGTAGTGTGGTCGCACTTGCTTTTGATTCCATAGTCAGTGAGGCAGACTAGGTGGATCTGTGGGTTTCTTTACAAAGCAACCCATTTTCCTTGACAAATTCTAGAACAACAAGAAGAACGTCTTCAAGAAGAAAGTAGAAAGCACTGGAGGAATGATACTTGGAGTCAACCTTTAACTCAACACATGTGCAAACATTGGATACATCCACCCCCATACATATGAACATACACATACATGCAAGTGCAAAAACCATATTCCTATGGCAACATACTTTTGCTTTTGCTGAGATGAAGGATGTTCTATATTTTTGGCTGATTTCACCCTATATTTTATTGTTACTGCATATGTATTAATGTCCAGTGATGATTCTTGGCCTCCCACTCAAGTTCAACACAGTCTTTCCATTAACATCAGCAACTGTGGCTTCTTCGCCTCTGTTCATTTACTAAGATGCTTTTGAGAGCTGTCAAAATGACTTCCACCCATTTTATTCTTTGACAGAGTAAAAGACTCAAACTTGGCTTAAGTCATATAATTTCCCAAATGGACTGGAATTTTCTGGCAGCCCCACTTAGTGTTTGCCATCTGACATGACCTCAAAGAACTGGAGAAACCATCTGTTAATAAGATTTCATCTGCATTCTGGTGTTGGCTATGATGCTCTTTGCTGGGCTGGAGGACCCCCACCTTGATGACATATCCTCTGAGTCATACATAGGAGATAACTTTTTTCCCCCTGAAAATTCTATGCCTTTTGTGCCCCTGAGTGAGCTTTAAAGGCAGGAGCTGTCACTCAAGAGGAAAAGTAATGGAATATTTGTGCTCTTCTTTTCATGCCTGAGTCTCTTAAAGGTTTGAAATAAATCAACACAAACATTTCACAGGATGAATATGAAGCTCATTTGATCATTTTTAAAGTTAAATTCAAAGAAAGTGACTATTTGCTACAATCCTAGGGGATAAAAAATCCTTTGACTTAGTTCTTAGAAATAACATTATGGATAAATATTGAGTCATTCCTGTGTGCACAGTCACCTAGCAGTCACATTGTTCAAGGATAGCTTTCAAGTTCTGATTAGCCCCTGGCAGCCCTCAGTCCAGTATGACCTCTGACCCATGTCATTTCAACCACACAACATCCTTGCCATTCTAAACTGTTGCTAAAGAAAGGGACTTCATCCTTGGAAATGCTTCCCTCATCTATGTCTCAATTCCTTAGATGGACACTTGGGTTCCTAGTCCTCTGAGATATGAAGTATGCCACAAATCTATCATATTCTCTCTCCTGCTCTGCACTTATTTGTATTCTTCTTATCCATAAATTGCAACTAATTGAGAGTTTGTGAGATGCCTTAGCAATAGAAAGCACTTGCCTTCTGAATTTGATACCCATGATTACCAAATATGTACACACTCACACCCCGCCCACTACTAGTGTTATCCATTACTGATCATTTATTTCAAAAGAGTAAATTACCTACAAATTTAAATAGAGAAAAAAACTTCACTAGAATATAGGCTGTCCTTACATTTAAAAAATAATCTGTTTTTCTGGAATTTGCATTACAAGTGGTTGTGATCTGGTTTAAGAGATGTGAATGCTAGGAACTGAATTTGTGTCTGCTGCAGCCAGCTCAGCCTGGATAGCCACGACTGGTGGGGGGTGCCGGGATTGAGACACAGACGGTTCTTTTCAGGTGGAAGAACAGTGACCTTTATTTTGCCCAGCAACCTTTTATACCTCTACTCCTTCTGTGGAGACCCACTGGCCAGAAAGAACACAAACATCCTTGTCAATTACAGACCACAAGGAAGTTCCATTGTCAGTCAGGGGGAGTAAGGGCAGCTAGATCACAACAATGTCCTTTGAATAAAGAAGTAATTTTAACTGTTTGGACATCTCTCCAGCCCACATTTCACATTTTGTTGGGTTTCCCATGTACTCTCTTCCTTCATCTTTTTTTATTATGATTTTAGGACACTTTGTCAAACATGGTGTATACTAGGAGCAGCACATTCAAAGCCCTAAAGTGCTGTAGTCACAGTGGGAAACTCCCACTGTATACGTTCATATGAATCTGTAGTTGAAAGTAGAAGTAAATAAAAGCAAAAATAATAACAATGCATCAACCCTACACATAGTACCCTGTGATTCTTTATATAATCAGTTCTTTATTCCCTCTATTTTGTCTATATCCATGCCTGTGAGAGTCATCTGTTTTGCTCATTTCTTAGCTGTAGTGAACAGAACACTGCTAGACTACTAAGGTTTTGTTTTATTTTGTTTTTTTTTTATGGACAGTGGCAGGAGGAATTTGTAATTAATGTATATAATACTTTACATTTAAAAACATCTTCACATTATAGTGTTAAGTAGAATTCCCCTCTGATTGCTGCTTCTTTGGCCTATGGCAGAGCAGAGTAGAAACAGGCAGAAAAACTAAACTGAATACAGGGAGAAAGAAGGCAGAGTCAGGCAGATGTCAAGTACCTGCGGTAGGAGAAAGACACCAGAATTTTACTGATAGGCCACAGCCTTGTGGTGTTACACAGATGAATATAAATGGATTAATTTAAGATGTAACAGCTAGCTAGAATTATGCCTGAGCCATTGTCCAAACAGTGTTGCAATCAGTATGGTTTCTGTGTGATTATTTGGGTCTGGGTGGCCAGGAAACCAATGCACAGTCTCTGTTTGCATATGTGACCTCTGGATTTGATCTTGTTATAGAAAAATGTGCTTGATTTACATGGCTTTCTTATTATAAAATTTAATTATTAAAAGGTTATGGTTATTTTAAGCCTCACACTCTAAAAATTGAGGTACCAGGACACCATTAACAACTAATTGTCAAAACTTCCCATACAGTAGACAGTTTCCCTCAACTGTCTTCCCTACAGCAACTGTACACAATAAATGTAATAAACTTCTGCTTCTATTACTAAATATATAAATAAGAATGAAAACCATACATACATTAATTAACACCAGGAAGAAATGTTACTTATAACAAACTTCTTAGAAAGAAGTATAAAGATATGCTTCAGTCTTTTGATCTAATCATTTCTCAGAACTCTGATGCAATGCCAGTCACAGGAGACAAAGCTGAAAATGTCCCTCAAGCACAGTGACAAGTCAAAATATAATGGTGTGAAGTATTTTTCACTCTTGTCATTTTATAACTAAATTTACTTTTGCTCCACAATAATATAAAAGTCAGATCATAAACTTCTAATGGTCCTTATCATCCACAACATCATTTAGAAAACCCCTTTTAGAGAAAGCCTCTATTATACATTACACCAATGAATGTAAAACTTATTTTGCTCAAAAATGATGAAGGAAGACAAGAAAACATGCATCCTGCTATTTTGTTTTTGTTGAATTATTGAATCTGCAAAATTCAATAATGCAAACTATTAACACAGTTCCTCCCTGAGAGGAAATATTATTGTATTGACAGATGAACTAGGATAGTCAGAAAAAAAAACCCATGAAATCTTCCCCTTAACTTTATAAGGAAAACAGATTCTGGCAAAGCTACACCACAATATGGACAAAAGACCAATGATGTTTTAATTTCAATATCATGAACAAAAATAATTTTGGTACAGAAAGAAAAAATGTAATCCATTTTAAAGCAGACAAGATTCAGAATTTAGTTATAGATCCACAAAGCAGTTAAAGGAACCAATTCCATGTGAAGAGTTACCCATGTGTATCTCTAGGACATCAACAGGCACACAGATGTCATTATCATATCCTGAGCCTGGGATGTATCTCTGATGTTTGGAGGCTTCCTTTAAAATGAAGCTCCATTTAGGCCAGTCCCCTAGCCTTATTCACTAGGTTTCATAATCCCAAGTGTTGAGGATTGAACCCACACCTTGTACATATTAGGCCAGTGCTCTACCCCTGAGCTATATTCAGGCCTGTTACTGGCTTATGCACATGACACACAGAAGACTCAAATCTTCACATATTTCACACTGATAAGGAGGTATCACCCAGATTGAGGTCAGGCATAGCCTGGACAAGGTTTTGGTGTCTCAGAGTGAGAAGAATGTGTGCAGATTTAAATTAAGCACAATAAAATATAACCAAACTGTGCAATCGATACTTGGTTAGACTTCTGCACTCAGGTAAAAAAATTTTTATAACTGAACAAAAATATTGGTTTTACAAATAAAATCTGACTGATTTCAAGTATTATTTTATTTGTGAGGTTATCTGTGTGTCTGTGTGCATTGTAAGTGGAGTTGCCTTATGGAGAACTGAAAGAGAACAGAGATTCCCTGAAGCTGGAGGGACGGGCGAGTGTGAGCTACCTGTCTCTCCTGACCTGGGTGCTAGGGACCAGTCCTGGCATTTCTGCAAGAGCAGCAAGTACTCTTAACACGTGGGCCATCTAGCCCACACACTCTCCTCCTCTCCTCTCCTCTCCTCTCCTCTCCTCTCCTCTCCTCTCTTTTCCTCTTCTCTCCCCTCCTCTCTTCTCCTCGCCTTTCCCCTCTCCTTCCATTCCCCCCTCACATCCCCTCCTCTCCTCTCTTCTCTCCTTCTTTCCTCTCACCCTACTCATTCTTTCTTTCTGTGTGTGAGTGTGGTGAGAGGCATTTGCCGGAGCCTGTACATGTGTAAAGAATCCATTAAAGGATTCTGGGTATCGCTTTCTGTCATTCTCTTCCTATTCCCTTGAGAAAGGGTCTCTCACTGAAATTTAAGCTAGGCTAGCCCTGAAATCCCACCAGCTTACCTCCTCCACAGAGTTGGTGTTAGAGGGGCACATGAGCAAACCCTACTATTCATGTGTACAATGCACAATCAAAAGCAAACCCAATGCTTCTGCCCACTGTACTTCCCTAATCCCAAAGTAAATTTCTTTTGTAAAAAAACTGGTCATTTTACAATTGAGGGCTTTTAAAAAAAAACATTGACCTTATGACTCTATTCATATTTTCACTCCTCTTTCCTCAGAAAAATTGAGGTTTTCTCAATTTACTAATTGTTGAAATAGGAGCGGCGGGGCTGTGTCCCACCACCCAGCTGCCCGCACGGCTAGCTTTATATCCGAAATAATTACACGGACACTGTATTCTTTTAAGCACTGCTTGGCCCATTTCTATCTGGCCTCTTCTAGGCTAACTCTCACACCTGGACTAGCCCATCTCTAATAATCTGCTGTAGCCCGCAAGGTGGCTTACCAGGGAGATTCTAGCCTACATCCATCCTGGGTAGGAGCTTCATAGCATGTGTCTATCTCAGTCGGTAGAGCATGAGACTCTTAATCTCAGGGTCATGGGTTCGAGCCCCATGTTGGGCGCCAAAATGTAATGGCGTAAATGAATGCAGACAGATTGTAAATAGATATTTATTAACAATAGACTTACAGAACCACCGTTCCTGCGGAGACCAGGAAAGCAGAAGCAGCGGCTGGGAGCACGCTCGCCAAATTTATAGGCAAACATTAGCCCGAGGCGAACACGCCCCCTAAGGGGCGAAACTTATCCCTACAACTAATGAAGCTGCCCACTAGGCTACACTACTACCTGCAAATTAGCTTTTCCCCTAATACAGTCTTTAACTGTTTTCTTTCTTAAATGGCAACACCAAAGCAATGTAAAAATTAATTAGTGTTAACATCAATTAGGAGTCCGAACAGTGCTGTTCTGGTATAATAAGAAAATATGGCTCAAGGATTTTTTACTATGTACACATATTCTGTATTATTTTGTGTCTTAATTGAAGTTTTCCATTTACACTAAGAATTACTATTATCCCACTCATTTAGAACATGTTATTTTGTATTTGATGATCTTCATGATGAACACAACTAAAGAGAAGAAGCTGTCCCTTCTGATTAAACACTGTGGCATGAATTATAGGATCTGTAGGATTTCAAACTTTACACCTTTGTTTCTCCCTAGGTGTATGGTAGGATCATGGAGTCTCAAGACTCCCTTGCCCTGCACTTGGCATGGGCAGGTATCAATCTGCATTAGAAATAACACAGTAGGTTGGCCACATCCACACAGAGTACAGAGGCAATGTTAGAGATGCCTTCCTGTGTGGAATCCACCTTCCTGCTGCTCTTTTGTGACAGCAGAGTAGGATGGGGATAAGATCTAACACAGGAAAGAAATCAGATGGCAGGAGGCCTGGAGATCTTTCCCCAGTGGGGTTACACGAGACCAAACTGAGCATGCTCAAACAATGCCCCCTTCTATACCTACAGGAGAAGGCTCCTCACAGGAGGTGGTGAGTTATCAGAGCCTCTCCCTTCTCCCAGGTCTCAGGTCTGTGTCCGCCCCACTCTCAGGAGTGCCTTTCTCCTTTCTAATGCACTATTTCTATTTCTATCACCATTCACATGTCTCTGGTATAGTTCTTTGTCCCAGGATACAGGACACTGGAAATCTCAGCAGGTGTGCAACCTGCACCAGCAACAGTTGCATGTGAAAAGTTTTATTTGTGCAATGAAAAGTTCTTATCATCCCTATTCTGTGCAGCCTCTAGACTGCAGGCTCTGTGAACCAAAGTTCCCGGATAGATCCACATTTTCCACTGAACCACTCTCTAGGCTGAGGACCTGATGAGAACTTCAGCCACTGTGGAGTGGTTGGAATGCTACAGCCTCAGAGTCAATTATAATTTATCCTGGGCCTCATTCCTTTTCCACCTTGGTGTCTGGTTTAATAGAGTTGGACCATCATGTGAAAACTTCTGGAATTGTTAACTTTATGAAGCACAATTTTGGTTGAACTGTGACAATTTTTGCAACTACAGTAATTTGGTTTCCAGAACTAAAGCAACTTGTTTCTCTAGATCTTTGTGTAACCACCGCTTTGACTCGTGGGAATGGCTGTTAAAGCTCAGCACCACTAGTTACCAACAGCAGCAATCAGTTGTGGGCCACAACAAGGAAACTCTCAGTCTCCTGCTCACCTCTTTGTTACTTAGGCCTGAGCTTAACTGGGGTTCCTGTCACACTGCTATGTGCCTCCTCCTTGGAGGCATTACTATCTCTTCTAATAAGTATCTTACGTAAAGAGAAAAACCTTGTTCAACATCACCTTTGAACTTCAGACCACAAGCTTTTCACTATTAACTCGACCTGAACTACCACTTTTCAACTACACATGATATCAATTCTGTATTCTACTAAATCACCTCTCCTTCAATCCTTTTTTATTTAAACTAATGTCA
Organism: Microtus ochrogaster; assembly: GCF_000317375.1. Taxonomy (NCBI): domain Eukaryota; kingdom Metazoa; phylum Chordata; class Mammalia; order Rodentia; family Cricetidae; genus Microtus; species Microtus ochrogaster. Next base: position 7,126,160 of record NC_022013.1, on the reverse strand, counting down.
TCCATTTCCACCCTACACACACACACACACACACACACACACACACACAAGCTGTGAAAACAGCACCAGTCTATGTAGGATAAGCCATTGTCCTCATGCATAGCAAACACATTCTCTGTTTGTGACTGCTGAGCCATCTTCTAAGCTACCTCACTTCATTAACATTTATCATGTAGTATTTATCTCATTTTTGTAGACTTAAGCTTTCAGCAGCCTGATCCTAAAGCTATTCTGTCTCAAAGAAACACACAGAGGCTTATATTAATTATAAGATGTTTGACCTCTTGGCTCATGCTCATTATTAACTAGCTCTTACAACTTAAATTAACCCATAGTTCCCATCTATGTTTAGCCACAAGACTTAATACCTTTTCTCAGTAATGCATTCTCATCTTGCTTCCTCTTCCCAGAATTCTAGTCTGGTAACAGCTTATACAACCAGCCTACTGGCCAATCAGCATTTTAATAAACTAGTACAAGTGACAAATCTTTACAGTGTATAAGAGCATTATCCCACAGCACACTTTGCAGGTGTCACCCAACTTGTGGTAACAGTCTGGTTTTCAAGAAGCACAGACTGGGAACTTGTCCTTGAGAAGCCAATTAAAATAGGTAAATTATGCTGAGAGATGTCTGACAGTTAATATTGTGCACTGTTTTTTTTTTCAGAGAAACTCAGTGCAGCTCCAAGCACACACATAGGGCTACAACCTGTAGCTCCAGCATAGTGGGATCCAATGCCATCTTCTGGCTTTCATTGACACTTCTCACATGTACAAAACCACAGAGAAACACATGTATACACACACACACACACAATTGACAAATTAACAATGAGAAAAATATAATAACAAGGAGATTTTATTTAATGTGGACACATTGGCAAGAGAAAAGAAGAAATCCAGTCACCCTCAAAGTCCATCTTCAGAATCCTACAGTGACACAAAGCTTTAAATAATTATTAGTGATATGTATATTTAAGCATTTCTGGTTTAGGTGTGGTCCCACACACTACTGACTCGTTATTGTCTGGGCTTCAGTCTCATTCTCTAAGGTTGTCTAACATATGTAAATCTCTTTCTGGGAAAAAAAGTACTCCCTTGACTGAAGGGTTTTCCTTCTTTCAGTATAAAATTTCTGGAGAAATTCTCATTTCTTGAGTTCATTGTTTCAAAAGTCTGTTAGTCAGATTGAAAGATATCAGCATTTCCTTAAAATAGCATCATATCTGCTTGGCCAGTGACATGGTGATCACATGATTTACTATACTGAGACTTTATACAGTTCAACCACTCTGTCTCTGAATGGATGATGGTCAACAGAGCCACAAATGACTCTCATATCTTACTTGTATGCCTTCAGATAGCATTTCCCACCTGGAAGTACAGCTGTTCCCATGTGATAGGGTACAATGGAAGAAATAATTGATGAGGTTTAAGTTTTAATAATTTTCGAGGCACTGCAGAGTCCACCTGGCTCTTTCAAATCACCACTCTGGAAGGAGCCAGATGCCATGCCATATGGGCACTCAAATGGTCCATGGAGAGGCTCACATGAAAACTACTGAGACTCTGGGCTGGTATCCAGTTCTGCTTGTCGACTATGTAAGTGAAGAACTGCAGATTCCCTTCCTTCAGCTCAGTCAAGGCATACCATGGACACAGCTGCCACCTCTGCCATCAGTCACAGAAAGTATACCATGCTGGCCCTCCAAAGCCAACCCCTTCAAGAATTCCACAACAAAAGCCCTCATACAACAAATTACTGTCTTGTTATGGAGTCAGAACTAGGCAGACAGAGCAGTTCTATTATATAGGGTGACAGCCATGGTATGTTTTGTTGTGTCCTTTGTTACTCTAAAGTGATCCATGATAAAAATGAATCATAGATGAATAGTGTGTACACTAGGAAACTTGGGACACAATGAATGTATTTTCTTCCACTAATGAATTATATTCATTTACTAAAACTTCTGTGATCAGAGCCACTTTAAGGATGGCTCAATCAGTAATATGCTTCCTTGAAAGTGTAAGGGCCACAGTTTTTATTCCTGGCATTCATGTGAAAAGCTGGGTATGGTGGTATACCAATATGGAATTCCAGCACTCGGAAAGTAGAGACAGAAAAGTGATTGAGGAAGGAAGACATAGGACTTTAACCACTGCCCTCAACATGCTTATGTGTACATGTTACACACATACATGTGTGCACATACACACAAACACACAGCATGAGTAAGTGTACATAGGTACAAGTTTACTGGTACACACACATCAGGGATTTATTCAACTAAAGCCAATATCCATATGTTTACCTATGAAGATGTCTGTTATAGCAATTCCTACATCAAATTACCTGAATATTGTAGCATATGCAAAGCTGAATAAGCAGATCATTTTCATATTACCCACATATGCATAAAGCATAAAAAAAGACAGAACCAGGCTAGCAGGATGGTTCAATGGGTAAAGAAAATTTCTGACAAATATGATGCCTCAGGTTCAATAGGCAAACCCACATGGTAGAAGGAAAAAACAGACTCCTACAAGCTGTCTTTTTACTTACACACATGCAATATGACTTGCACGATTGCAAACATACAAGCACAAAAAATAAGTAAATGTAACAAACATTTTTAGAAAAATGGCAATTTCACATTAGGTGGTTACATTTGTGATAAAATGATGGATATATAAATAGCTATTTTACAAAATGCAGAAGTTTCCAGTGCTCTTCTTCAAATTCCCCTGCACCCCTTCCTTTTCTACATTCTTTTGTATAGCTATATATTTATACACATGTAGGTGTTTATATAATTTAAGCTAATTTTGCTCCTGCCTCATAACCTTGCTTTAGTAAGGAGTGTGTTTACTAGACAAGCAGTTTAGCAGCAGCAGCTACAAACAAGACCGGGAAGATAGTAGGATGAATAAACTGTCCCATGTATCAGAATATTCTCATTAACCTAGACTTTAGTTAAACTCTTTATTGTATGCTTTTGCATACGTCTGTGTATGCACACATGTATGTGCAGGGGCTTGTATCTGTGTACATCAGGAACCATTAGGCATCTTGCTCCATCACTCTCTATCTTATTCTCTTGAGACAGTATCTCACTAAAACTGGCAGCAGGCAAGGCCTGTCCTCCTCCTGTCTCTACCTCCACTCCTTAACACTGAGATTAAAAGCACATGCATAGCTATGCCTGACCTTCCAAGTGAGTGCTGGGGGGTCCAAACTTGGGTCCTAATACTTGTAAAGAAAATGTTATAATCCACTGAGCTATTTCCCAGTCTATCTATAAGTTTATCATTAATAGTATTAGTCAAAATAACGGCACAGCTCAAATGTATGAAGCTTAATGGCTTGGACAATCCCATGGCCAGACTGTACTCCCACAGACTTCTTGAAGATTTCTGTGTAATTGTAAAGCACTGAGGTATTAAGACACATAATTTAATTAGATAATTCACTAGAGAAGAGTTACTTTTTCAAGCAGTAGTGCGTGCCTGATTCATTTTACAGCGATTACTTCATAGTTAAAATAGATATTTATCATAAAGGGGACTTTGTCTATGGACCTACAGTATAGTGTGGAGGCAGCCAAATCTAGAGAACATCAAATCCATTCTGCAGAGCATGGAGTGTGGAGAACAGACAGTAACATACTGCAAGCAGCAGTGATGGAGTACTACATTCTTGGAGGTGGGAATACAGCTCAATTGGTAAAATGTTTGCTTTGCACACACAAGGGCCTGAGTTTGAGCCCCAGAACCCATGTAAATATGTGATGCATGTACTGTTGTATTCCCCGAGCTGGGGGAACAGAAACAGAAGGACCACTCAGCCTAGCAGAATGGGCAAGACACAGGCTACTGTGAGGCGCTAGCTCAAAACAATACGGATGGCTACTGAAAACTAATGTGTCGACTAGAGCTGACTCCATGTGCAAGTGCACACATGAGTGTGTGTATACATGTACACACACACATACCATATGTTCCCAGTATTAGATAGATGTAAACTGCACACATGAATGCGTGTATACATGTACACACACAGATACCATATGTTCCCAGTATTAG